>NC_041390.1:392752473-392777264 GCF_002162155.2 Triticum dicoccoides | reverse complement strand
AAACCCTAAAATCTAGGGACATTGTCCCATCCACCAGACCCCTCTCCTCTCCGCCGCCACCCACTCACCATCCCCATCGGGATCCTCCCAGATCCATCCACCCATTCCCAGCATCCCGACCAACTCCCTTGTTTTCAGCATCGGGCCAAACTCCTCCTCCGCTGGATCCACCCAATCCCGCAACCTCCTCCCGCAGCACGCCCGTCCTCAAGCCCCTGCCCCGAGCCTTCCCGTGCTCCTCCTCCTCGCCTCGTCGTCCGGCGCCACCGCCAGGGACCGAATCAGCTAGCAAGATAAGCGCCGATGCCTGCTTCTTCTTCAACTTCCCAGGCTCCTTCTGTTTCCTTCTCTCATCACCCTTCTTTTCTCTCTGTCTGTGAGTAGGGGATCGCCATCGACAGCCGCAGCAGCTAACCTCCATGGACCCCGGCCGCCGACTCGGAGCTCCCCGTCGCCAAGTCCCGCGCCCCTGCTTCCCTGAGACCCGCGTCGTCGCAGCCGTGCTCCTTCCCCGAGCGTGCCTTGCCGTCGTCCAGCCGTGCGCTCCATCACCCGTTCGTCTTCGATGGATCCATGAAGCCACCCGTACGGGACGTCGTCAGCCTCCTGCTCCTTCGCCGCCCTGCGTCCCGCGCCATGGAAGCCCGTGCGAGCTCCCAGTGCCGCCTTGTCCTTGCTCCACCACCATCACTGGGAGGCAACGCTCGCGCTGCTGTTTACCTTTCACTGCTGTTTTCCTTCAGAAACAAGCAGAGTGCAGCGTCCCTGCCCTTCGTTGACCGATTCCAGATCGACCGTGCCCTCCCCGTCGATCGCCTGGGCCACCCCTCCCGCGCCTCCAAGGCCTAGTGAGCCTCCTCAGCCTGACAGCGACCGGCCCAGCCGCAAGCCCCGAGGCCCAGCTCCCTCCTTCACGCGAAGCCCAGCTACAGCAGTGCGCCGGCCGCCACTGCGTCCCGATTGAGTGCTTGGGCCGGCCTCGACTTGTGCTTCTTCCCGGCCCAGCAAGACGTTGAGGCCCAGCCTCTCCACCAGTCGGTCTCCTCTCCGAACGGGCCGAGGCCCAATGTGAGCAGCTCCCTAGCTCTGTTCTAGATCCAGCCCGTTACATGTTTTTTTGTGTCCAGCGATTTTCCTAATTTTCCAGATGCTGCCTGTTTTGCAGAAAAGTCCCCCTAGATCATGCATATAATAACTCCACAACCGTGCATCGGATCTAAATAAATTATATATAAAACTTGCTTAGATTTTCATCTAGTTTCATATTATGCCACTTTCATCTATGTTATAAATGTTTCAAATGCTGTTTGTTTAAATTTTCTTAAATAACTTGCTAAAATGATTTATTTCATAACTAGATAACCGTAACTCGGAATTTAATAAACTTTATATGTAAATGGGGTAGAAAAATGCCTAGTTTAACATGGTGGCATCACTTTGCATGTTTAACAACTCTAAAATTGTGTTTAGGGGGCAGAACAGTACCATAATCGTAAAATATGCACATGAGGTTTTTCCGGAATTGTTGTTTGTTATTTCCGGCCTCATTTAAACTTGCCTAGATAGATAGTTTCTTTATGCTTCATCTCTTGCCATGCCATGCTTCATTAAACCGGACATGCATCATACTCGATTGTGCATCATGCCATGTTGATGTGTTGGTTGTTTACTATGTTGTTTGCTTCTTTCCGGTGTTGCTTCTTCGGGTTGGTTCCGATAACGTCGTGTGTGTGAGGATCCGTTCGACTATGTCCGTGTATCTTCTTCATGGACTCATTATTCTTCCTTGCGGGATTTCAGGCAAGATGATCATACCCTCGAAATCACTTCTATCTTTGCTCGCTAGTTGCTCGCTCTTTTGCTATGACTATGCTGCGATACCTACCACTTGCTTATCATGTCTCCCATATTGTTGAACCAAGCCTCAAACCCACCTTGTCCTAGCAAACCCTTGATTGGCTATGTTACCGCTTTGCTCAGCCCCTCTTATAGCGTTGTTAGTTGTAGGTGAAGATTGAAGTTTGTTCCTTGTTGGAACATGGAGTTGTTGTTCCTTGTTGGAACATGTTTACTTGTTGGGATATCACAATATATCTTATTTAATTAATGCATCTATATACTTGGTAAAGGGTGGAAGGCTTGGCCTTATGCCTGGTGTTTTGTTCCACTCTTGCCGCCCTAGTTTCCTTCATATCGGTGTTATGTTCCCGGATTTTGCGTTCCTTACGCGGTTGGGTTATAATGGGAACCCCTTGACAGTTCGCTTTGAATAAAACTCCTCCAGCAAGGCCCAATCTTGGTTTTACCATTCGCCACCTAGCCTTTTTCCCTTGGGAGTCGGGCATCCCGAGGGTCATCTTTATTTTAACCCCCCCCGGGCCAGTGCTTGTCTAAGTGTTGATCCAAACTAGAGCCACTTGCGGCGCCACCTCGGGGAAACTTGAGGGCTGGTTTTAGCTGTACATAGTGTTCATCCGGTGTTGCCCTGAGAACGAGATATGTGCAGCTCCTATCAGGATGTCGGCGCATCGGGCGGTCTTGCTGGACTTGTTTTACCATTGTCGAGGATGTCTTGTAGAACCGGGATACCGAGTCTGATCGGAATGTCTCGGGAGGAGGTCTATTCCTTCGTTGACCGTGAGAGCTTGTCATGGGCTAAGTTGGGACACCCCTGCAGGGATTTGAACTTTCGAAAGCCGTGCCCGCGGTTATGAGCAGATGGGAATTTGTTAATGTCCAGTTGTAGAAAACCTGAAGTTGACCTTAATTAAAAATGCATCAACCGCGTGTGTAACCGTGATGGTCTCTTTTCGGCGGAGTCCGGGAAGTGAACACGGTGTTGGAGTTATGCTTGACGTAGGTTGTTTTAGGATCACTTCTTGATCATACTTTTACCGACTGTGCTTTGCCTTCTCTTCTCGCTCTCATTTGCGTAAGTTAGCCACCATATATGCTAGTCGCTTGTTGCAGCTCCATCTCATACCTTTTGCCTTACCCATATGCTTAAATAGTCTTGATCGCGAGGGTGCGAGATTGCTGAGTCCCCGTGACTCACAGATACTTCCAAAACCAGCTTGCAGGTGCCGATGAGTCCATGCAGATGACGCAACCAACCTCAAGGAGGAGCTCGATGAAGTTCTTGTCCTTTGTGTTGTTTCGTTCTAGCTGATCAGTAGTGGAGCCCAGTTGGGGTCGACCGAGGGACCTTGTCGCTTTTGGGGTAGTCTTCTTTTATTTTGGCTCCGTAGTCGGACCTTGATTGCATTTGGATGTTGTAATGCTTTATTCATGTAATTGTGTGAAGTGGCGATTGTAAGCCAACTATGTATATTTTTTCCCTTATGTATTACATGGGTTGTGTGAAGGTTACCTCACTTGCGACATTGCTTTCAATGCGGTTATGCCTCTAAGTCGTGCTTCGACACGTGGGAGATATAGCCGCATCGAGGGCGTTACACAATACTTGGATGGATAATCAAAGTTTGTATATAAAAAATAACATGTGCAACATACCTCGTTGGCTGACCAACTGCTTGTATGGTAAAGGTGTAAACACCAATCCGGAGCAGTGATAACTCCATCCTTAATTTGCCGGATTATGATAATAAACCGTACCGGGATATAATAAACGCCGGGTTTTCCTTATAACACTAGCGACTTGTTAGTCAAAACCAGGCCGGGGTAACGAACGCTGGTTTATAACTGATCATGTACTGACAACTTGTAGTTGAAAGCCAAGCCGGGTCAAGGACACCGGTTTATGAGAAGACATTATGAACCTCAATAAAGGCGAAAAACTTAGCAAATAGGACTCAAAAAAGAAATATGCAAGGCTTTTTACGAGCTGCCAGGCTCCAAATCAAGGCTTTTCATGGGCTGCCAGGCCTCTGAGTTAAACCATTTAACAAAGCCTTTTAAGATGGGCCTCCAATTAACCAATCGTCGTTTTAACTTTGACAAGTTCAGGGTCTGTATAAGATTGGCTTGTCAAACGTTCGGCGGGTCATACCAGGATTACCTGGACAGGAGTGGCCTACTTGATGAAGGCAGGTTAACCCGGGGTTTTAGGTGAATACACCAGGCTTCCAAGCCGTGGCTTGATATCCAATTACAAGGGTCCTTTCAAACTCTTTGTTGCTTTGCACAGAGAGCCCCCAAGTAACTTTGCGAGCTGTGCTCAGTGGGTGCCCATGTTTGAGTTTGTGCTTTGTGCAACACTCTATTTGGCCCCACCTAATTTCCTTTGTGGCTTAACGCCCATCAAGAGGTGTAGCTATGGTGTGATAACACCCAAGCCCCCTAGTGAAATCCCTTTGTGGTGTTTAAACCGATCAAGAGGCGTAGCGATGGTGTGACAACAACCAAGCCCCCTAGTGATATCTCTTTGTATCCGTGCGGCTGTAGAGGCCGGTTTAACAAAACCTTGCTTTGTCAGTAGAAACTCTTGGAGGCACACACATGACGTAAAAAGAACAGATACCCCGCTTTATTCGAGGCTCCGATTTATTATATAATATATACATTGTCATAAATATGTACATATGAAGAAGCCTGTGGCTTAAGTATAGTAAGGCCGAAGAAGAGTTATATTCCATGGCCGCTTGGTCTCCTCATCTGATTTACGTGAGTCTTTGTGCTCTCGAACATCAATGAGGTAGTATGACCCGTTGTGCAGATTCTTGCTGACCACAAAACGTCCTTCCCAAGGTGGGGATAACTTGTCCATATCAGTCTGATCCTGGATGAGCCGGAGCACCAGATCGCCTTCTTGAAAAGTTCTGGTCTTAACCCGGCGGCTGTGATAACGTCGGAGATCTTGTTGGTAAATCGCCGAACATGCTGCTGCAAGATCACGCTCCTCATCTAACAGGTCCAAAGAATCCTGACGTGCCTTCTCATTATCAGCTTCACCATAAGCCGTCACATGGGGCGAGTCGTGACGGATGTCACTAGGAAGAACCTCCTCCGCTCCATAAACCATGAAGAAATGTGTGTAACCCGTAGATCTGTTAGGTGTGGTGTTGATGCTCCATAACACAGAAGGTAATTCCTCCACCCAACAACCTGGTGTCCGCTTCAAAGGAACCATAAGCCGGGGTTTAATACCTCGCAAAATTTCTTGATTTGCCCTCTCTGCTTTTCCATTGGATTGGGGGTGAGCCACCGATGCTATATCAAGCCAGATGTGCTCGCGTTGGCAAAATTCCTCCATCTCTCCCTTTGACAGATTAGTACCATTATCCGTTATAATACTGTGTGGAAAGCCAAACCGGAATATCACCTTTTTGATGAACTGAACCACCATGGCCGCATCACACTTACTGACTGGCTCTGCTTCCACCCATTTGGTGAACTTGTCCACTGCCACTAATAAGTGGGTCTTTTTGTCCTTGGAGCGCTTAAAGGGTCCAACCATATCAAGCCCCCAAGTTGCAAACGGCCATGTTATTGGAATCATCCTCAACTCCTGAGCCGGAATATGAGCACGACTCATACGTCCATTTTGCATCATGCTTTTATATCGATATTTATCACATTATGGACTGTTATTTCACTTTATGTCACAATACTTATGGATATTCTCTCTTATTTTACAAGGTTTATATAAAGAGGGAGAATGCCGGCAGCTGGAATTCTGGTCTGGAAAAGGAGCAAATATTAGAGACCTATTTTGCGCAACTCCAAAAGTCTTGAAACTCCATGGAACATATTAAAATAAATAAAGAAAAGTCCATGCCAAAGATGAAGGCCAGGGGGCCCACACCCTGCTCAGAAGGGTGGCGGCGCCCCCCCTAGGGCGCGCCCCCTACCTCGTGGGCCCCCTGGTGGCTCTCCGATGCCCATCTTCTCCTATATGAGGTCTTTCGATGAGAAAAAATACGACGGAACTTTTCGGGATGAAACTCCTCCGCCACGAGGCGGAACCTTGGCGGATCCAATCTAGAGCTCCGGCACAGCTGTTCTGCCGGGGAAACTTCCCTCCCGGAGGGGGAAATCATCACCATCATCATCACCAACGCTCCTCTCATCGGAAGAGGGCAATCTTCATCAACATCTTCACTAGCACCATCTCATCTCCAAACCCTAGTTCATCTCTTGTATCCAATTCTTGTCTCAAAGTCCGGGATTGGTGCTAGTAGGTTGCTAGTAGTGTTGATTACTCCTTGTAGTTGATGCTAGTTGGTTTAATTGGTGGAAGATCATATGTTCAGATCCTATATGCATATTATTACCCCTCTGATTATGAACATGAATATGCTTTGTGAGTAATTACGTTCGTTCTTGAGGAGTCTTGCTATGAGTAGTCATGTGAATTTGGTATTCGTTTGATATTTTGATAAGATGTATGTTGTCTAGCCTCTAGTGGTGTTATGTGAACGTCGACTACATAACACTTCACCATTATATGGGCCTAGAGGAAGGCATTGGGAAGTAATAAGTAGATGATGGGTTGCTAGAATGACAGAAGCTTAAACCCTAGTTTATGCGTTGCTTCGTAAGGGGCTGATTTGGATCCATATGTTTCATGCTATGGTTAGGTTTACCTTAATACTTTTGTTGTAGTTGCGGATGCTTGCAATAGAGGTTAATCATAAGTGGGATGCTTGTTCAAGTAAGAAAAGCACCCAAGCACCGGTCCACCCACATATCAAATTATCAAAGTATCAAACGTGAATCATATGAACGTGACGAAAACTAGCCTGACGATATTCCCATGTGTCCTCGGGAGCGCTTTTCCTATTATAAGAGTTTGTTCCGGCTTGTCCTTTGCTACAAAAGGATTGGGCCACCTTGCTGCACCTTATTTACTTTTGTTACTTGTTGCTCGTTACAATTTATCCCATCACAAAACTATCTGTTACCACTTATTTCAGTACTTGCAGAGAATACCTTGCTGAAAACCGCTTATCATTTCCTTCTGCTCCTCGTTGGGTTCGACACTCTTACTTATCGAAAGGACTACGATAGATCCCCTATACTTGTGGGTCATCAAGACTCTCTTCTGGCGCCATTGCCGGGGAGTGTAGCGCCTTTGGTAGGTGGAATTTGGTAAGGATTTATATAGTGTGCTGAAATTTATTGTCACTTGTTACTATGGAAAGTAATTCTCTGAGGGGCTTGTTCGGGGTATCTTCACCCCGTCCAGTAGAGCAAAGAGTTGCTCCTCAACCTACTGAACCTATTGAAAATGAAATTCCTTATGAGTATCCTTCAGGTATGATAGAAAAACTGCTAGATAACTGTGGGGGATATTGCCACTAGGCATAAACCGGCCTACTTGGGCCGGGTTAACTTCATAGTGGTATAAGCAGGTGAAGGCCCAAGGCCTATAGCCGGTTTAGAATCTGTAGCCGTAAACCGACCTGATGTATAACTTGTATTGTAAGTTAGGAATAGAGAGATACCAACCGGGATACGAATATGAACCGGTTGGGACTCTATGGACCGACGGGCGTCACCCGTGTATATAAGGGGACGACCCGGCGGCGGTTCAAGAGAGACAACAACAACAACTCGAGTCTAGGCGAAGCTTGTTTGCTCCCTAGCCATCGAGACCACATCAATTCCATCACAACTAGACGTAGGCTTTTACCTTCATCGAAGGGGCCGAACTAGTATAAACCCCTCGTGTCTTTGTGTCCGCTTTAAACCCCTTCAAGTAAACTCGTGGCGATGGCTCCACGACTAAGTCCTTTCACTAGGACATCTGCCGTGACAAATCCACGACAGTTGGTGCCCACCGTGGGGCTATCGCACGATGGTTTGACGATCTTGGAGGGCAAGCTCAAAGGACTCGAAGGCTATGCGGTGGGCCAGATGACCAAGAGTCGTCGTGGCAAGATCTACATCGACGATGCAGGATGGGGTCCCGAAGCCGATTTGATCAAGTATGGGTACTGGGTCCCCTTCGGTGGCATACACGTTTTCATTGGCAAGATCGGTGAGCCTGGGCCTGAGCCGGACATCTGCACCGACCTCATCGAGACGGCTCAGCGTGCGAGATCTACCTGGGCTAAACCGGCCGTGAAGCGTGTCTTCGTTGGAGTCGTACACGAAGGAGAGCGTGAGGACGAATCAGAACACGGTAGCGAGACCGTCGTCTATTCCGATGACGAGTCCTCGACCGGAGAGACCTAATCGCTGTACCGGTTGCAAGACGACCAGATTAGGGGCTGTTCCGACGGCGACAGTATTCCAGACCCCCCGGGCCAGGTCAACCGGGTTGGAATATTCATGGCCGGCACACAGGCGGCGAATCACTCTTCGACCGCCGCAGCAGTGCTCTCCGGATCAGCAGCGGCAGCAGCAACAGGGTCAGGAGGCCTTGTGCGCCCGCCGGTTCAAGTTCTATCTGATCTGTTTGATGCACTAGCCGCGCTCATGGCAGAGGACAATCCGGCGGATCAGGAGGCCCATAATGCAGAAATTGCGAAGGTGAGAGAGCAGATCATGCAAGCCAAAGCGGATCTGGCAGCAGAAAAAGACGGGATGGCTGCAGAGCGGGACGCTTTGGACGCCCAGGCCTATAAACTCATGCTTGACCAGAACGCATCACAGGAGGTTTTGAAGCGGAAGCACAGATCACGCCTGCCGTTAGGGTTTGACCCCCGAAATCTCTTTCACACTCCAGGAGCTGGACCCAGTAATCCGCTGCAGTACCCGGAGACAAACCGGATTGAGGCACCAGGACCAGGGGGGACGGTCCAACCTTGCCTGATGGAACCTCCTCAGCAGAACATTGTGAATTTTCCGCCGGTCCAGACGCCCCCAGGTCATTATTCTAATCCTATGGACAACCTTGTTGCAGCTGCCGCGCGATTAGAGGCTATCCCAGTTAAAGGGGACTCTCCGCAAGCGATAGAGACACGCCGGGTTAAGGAGCTTCTCCGGACCGCGCTGATTCAGCAGGAAGCATACTCGTACAGCCGTGATCGGATTCACTCTACGCCCCGTCCAAGCCGGAGCTATAGCAGGCGCATGGATGAACCGGCTATATCGAGCAATGCGCGAGGCCGTGAAGCAGCACATGGCAATAGCCCGGCAGGCGGTGTTCGCGAGGCTCAGGATGTGGTGGACCTGGCCAGGGCACGGAGGGAAGCCGAGTTAGCAGTGCAGGATGATGCGGATCAACTTACACCGGTTCGCCCTACCACCTTTGCCGGACCAGGAGTCGCATCCGCTTTGGGAGTGCCTTGTTTAATCCCCGCTTTACGCAATGTGCGCCTGCCCAAAGATTTCAAGGGTCCGTGCAAGGTGCCGAATTACACCGCTGATTTACCCCCAGAAGCATGGGTAGAGAGTTATGAGATGGCCATGGAAATGCTGGACGTGGATGAGGCCGCATGTGCAAAATACTTCACCATGATGCTTGAGGGCATGGCTCGTACTTGGTTAAAGAGCCTACCACCCAATTCTATCAGCTCATGGGTCCAATTGCGGGCCCGGTTTATACAGAATTTTAAGGATACATGTAAGCAGCCCAAGTCCATAGTAGACCTGGCGGCTTGTGTCCAGGAGGAAGGAGAATCAACGACCCGTTGGGTGCGCCGCGTTTCGGAAATTTTGCACTCGTCTGACAGGATTAATGCAGACTCTGCGATCTTAACTCTGGAAGGCAACTGCCGGTTTGAGCCTCTAAAATTGAAGTTGGGACGCATAAAGTGGTTCTGTAATGAGATGGGAACCCTCATGGCCGCTTTAGTGAAGTATGCCGATTCGGATAGTACCAAGGATCCCGAGCCTGATGATGATGAAGCAGGGAAGGGAAAGAAGAATAGCAACTCCAAACAGCAGCAGTACAAACTAGTGGGTCATGGAAACGGAGGAAATGCAAGGCGGATAGCAGCATGGATTTTGTGGCCAACACTAATGCACAAGACAGGGGTCAGCGGCGCAGAGGTAAAGCGGCGAATCGTAATGGGGCTCCCAATCCTAACGCAAGCCGTTTGAATTATTTGTTGAATCAGCCTTGCCCAAAGCACGGGACGAAGGAGTCGCCGGCTAACCATCTTTGGAAAGATTGTTATATCATGCAGGAGTTCAAAAACTCTAATGCCTTCCGGTATGATCACAGATCAGGTGGCGGTTCAGGATCCGGTTTCCACGGGCCGGATCACGATGGAGCTTCCGGTTCAGGTCGCAGTCAGGGCGGTCACAATCACCAGAATAATCAGAACAGCCAGCAGCAGCAGCAGCAGCAGCGGTCGGGTTATCAGAGCCAGCCAAAACAGCTGAACAATGGGCAATATCATGTTTTCACAACTAGTTTGGATAAACGCGACCGAAAACTCCACAAGCGAGCGGTGAATTCTGTTGAACCGGCCTTACCACGTTACTTGCGCTGGTCGGAGCAACCTATCGTGTGGAGCAGAGAGGATCACCCGCCCCGGGTTGATAATCTGGGCCAGCTAGCATTAGTGGTAGACCCTCAGGTGGGGGGTTATAAATTCACCAAGGTACTCATGGATGGAGGAAGCAGTATTAACATACTGTACTATGAGACATTCCGCCGCATGGGTTTAACAGATAAAGATGTCAGACCGTCGAATACGGTGTTCCATGGTGTGGTGCCTGGCAAATCTGCATATCCTGTTGGTAAGATAGCCCTGGATGTGGCTTTTGGAGACGAGCACGACTCCCGGTCGGAAAAATTAACATTTGAGGTGGTGAAGATCCGGAGCCCGTATCATGCCTTGTTTGGCCGGCCGGCTTACGCCAAATTCATGGCGCGGCCTTGTTATGTCTACTTGCAGGTCAAGATGCCGGGTTACAAGGGGACCATAACAGTTCATGGGAGCCATAGGGTCGCTTTGGAATGTGAGGAAGGTGATGCGGCTTATGCAGAGTCAGTCTGTGCCACGGAGGAGCTGAAGTATTATAAGGACAATGTTGATCCAGCGGATATGACCCCTTTAAAGAAGCCAACTACAGAGCATGATTCAGATCTGAAGTTCAAATCGGCAGCTGAGACCAAGCTTGTTGACTTCGTGCCCGGCGATTCGTCCAAGCAGTTCACTATCAGTGCCAACCTGGATCCCAAATAGGAAAGCGCGCTCATCAAGTTCATCCGTGAGAATCGGGACATTTTTGCATGGAAGCCGTCTGACATGCCAGGTGTACCGAGGGAACTCGCTGAGCACACTCTTAATGTGGATCCTAAGTATAAACCGGTGAAACAGTTCCTCCGCCGGTTTAACGAAGAAAGACGCAAAGCCATTGGAGAGGAAGTGGCCAGGCTTTTAGCAGCTGGTTTTATTATTGAGGTGTTCCATCCAGAGTGGCTTGCTAATCCGGTGCTGGTTCTTAAGAAAAATGGAACTTGGCGTATGTGTGTGGATTACACAGATCTTAACAGGGCCTGTCCAGCGGATCCTTTTGCCCTCCCCCGCATTGACCAGATCATTGATGCCACGGCGGGTTGTGAGCGTTTGAGTTTTTTGGATGCATACTCTGGATATCATCAGATCAAAATGGCGGTTAAGGACCAGGAGAAAACAGCGTTCATTACTCCCTTTGGAGCCTTCTGCTATGTATCTATGCCCTTCGGACTTAAGAGTGCCCAAGCCACCTATCAACGGTGTGTACAGAATTGCCTGCATAAACAGATCGGCCGCAATGTGCACGCTTATGTGGATGATATTGTAGTAAAATCAAGGCAGAAGGAGACGCTGGTGGATGACTTGAAGGAAACCTTTGACAACTTGCGGGTTTACAAGATGATGCTTAATCCGGCCAAGTGTGTCTTTGGTGTTCCGACAGGCAAGTTACTGGGTTTCCTGGTGTCTAATAGAGGAATTGAGGCTAATCCGGAGAAGATTATAGCTATCACCGCCCTAGCTAAACCGAAGTGCATCAATGATGTTCAGCGTTTGGCGGGCCGAATCGCCGCACTAAGCCGGTTTATCAGCCGCCTCGGAGAGAAGGCCATTCCTTTGTACCAAATGCTGAGGAAGACAGACCATTTCATTTGGAGTCCGGCTTCTAATGAAGCATTTGAGGACCTGAAGCGGCAGTTAGCCAATCCGCCTGTTCTTGCAGCTCCGGTCGATAAGGAGCCACTATTATTATACGTAGCGGCCAATGCTCGGGCAGTTAGTGTGGCTATTGTGGTGGAACGCAAAGAGGCAGGCAAGGAATATCCGGTTCAGCGGCCGGTTTATTATATCAGCGAGGTGCTTATTGAATCCAAGCAAAGGTATCCGCATTGGCAGAAGCTGGTCTATGGTGTTTTTATGGCCAGTCAGAAGTTGAAGCAGTATTTTCAAGGGCACCCCATCACAGTGGTCAGTTCAGCTCCCTTGGGTGATATTATACAGAACCGGGAGGCGACTGGCCGGATTGCCAAGTGGGCTATAGAGCTTGGGCCACACGGACTGAAGTACGTGCCTCGGACGGCAGTGAAGTCTCAAGCACTTGTTGATTTCATCAATGACTGGACGGAGTTACAAGCACTAGAGGAGAAGCCGGATCACACATATTGGACTATTCATTTTGACGGATCCAGGCAATTGGAAGGCTCGGGGGCTGGAGTCGTATTAACTTCCCCACGAGGTGATAAGTTTTGTTATGTTCTCCGCTTAATGTTCCCTTGTACTAATAATGCAGCTGAGTACGAAGCCTTGCTCCATGGTCTCCGGATGGCTAAAGAGATGAATTTAAGCCGGGTTAAGTGCTTTGGTGACTCGGACCTAGTGGCTCAACAGGTGTCTGGCACTTGGGATTCTAAGGACCCGCTCATGGCTGCATATCGTCGGGAAGTGGATAATATTGCAGGTTGTTTCAAGGGTTATCAAGTGGATCATGTGGACCGTCGGAAGAATGAAGCGACGGATGCTTTAAGCCGATTGGGCTCTCAGCGTAAACCGGTCCCGCCTAACGTCTTTTTGGACGTGTTGCACAACCCGTCAGTCAAGCTCCCAGGTGAGGCAGATTTGGCTATTCCTGATCCGGAGGCTCATTTGGTGGCAGCCCTGCATGTTATTCCGGATTGGACAGTTCCTTACCTTGCGTACATGAACCAGGGGGAGTTACCAGAGGATGAGATTCTGGCCAGGCAGATAGTCCGGCGATCCAAGTCTATGACGATTGTCAATGGTGAATTACATCATTGCAGTGTATCAGGGGCGTTTCAACATTGTGTTTCTCCTGAGGAAGGCTGTGAAATCTTAAGAGAAATCCATGAAGGGGATTGTGGACACCACGCCGGTTCAAAGTCTCTGGTGGCAAAGGCGTTTCGTCACGGGTTCTACTGGTTGACAGCGCATGCTGATGCGGAGGACTTGGTTAAACGGTGTGATGGATGTCAGAAATTTTCAAGGCGTGCTCATGTGCCGGCTCAAGAATTGAGGATGATCCCAATAACATGGCCGTTTGCAACTTGGGGGCTGGATATGGTTGGGCCTTTTAAAAGATCCAAGGATAAGAAAACCCACCTTTTGGTGGCAGTTGACAAATTTACCAAGTGGGTTGAAGCGAAGCCTGTCAGCAAGTGTGATGCAGCAACAGCGGTGCAGTTCATCAAGAAGGTGATTTTCCGATTTGGTTTTCCACACAGTATCATTACTGACAATGGTACCAATTTATCCAAGGGCGCTATGAAGGAGTTCTGTGAACGTGAGCACATCCGACTTGACGTGTCGTCAGTGGCACACCCGCAGTCCAATGGACAGGCAGAACGAGCTAATCAGGAAATCTTGCGAGGCATCAAACCCCGGCTTATGGTCCCATTGCAAAGAACACCAGGATGTTGGGTTGAAGAGCTACCATCTGTATTATGGAGTATCAATACTACGCCAAACCGGTCCACAGGATACACGCCATTTTTCATGGTCTATGGAGCAGAGGCAGTTCTCCCTAGTGACATCCGACACGATTCGCCTCGTGTGGTAGCTTATGTTGAAGCAGACAATGAGACAGCATGGCAAGACGCTTTGGACCTATTGGACGAGGAGCGTGATATAGCGGCTGCCCGTTCGGCAATTTACCAGCAAGATCTTCGTCGCTATCACAGTCGCCGGGTTAGAACCAGAACTTTTCAAGAAGGAGATTTGGTGCTTCGACTCATCCAAGATCAAACGGATATGCACAAGTTATCCCCACCTTGGGAGGGACCTTTCGTGGTCAGCAAGAATTTTCACAACGGGTCGTACTATCTGATTGATATTCGAGGGCATAAAGACTCACGTACATCAGAGGAGGAGACCAACAGGCCGTGGAATATAGCTCATCTTCGGCCTTATTATACTTGAGCCATCGGCTCTATCTATGTACATATCGTGACAATGTATATATTATCTTTGATATATCAAACCGGAGCCTCAGCTAAAGCGGGGTCTCTGTTTTTCTCATCATGCGAGGTTACACGGAGTGGTTCTGTTTAAAGCGGCCTCCGGTTTACCCCTTGACATTTGTTTTTTATATATCACTGGGGGCCTTGGTCGTGTCCGAACCAACGAACACCCTTTGATAGGCGACAGCCACCAGATCATTTGGGGACATGGTCAAGTCTGAACCAGTCACGCCTCTTGGTCGGCCTAAGGCCACAAAATCACTTGGGGGCATGGTCGAACCCGAACCATTGCCACGCCTCTTGATCTGGCATATATGCCACGAATCATTTGGGGATCTGGCTGACTTGAATCATTGTCACTCCTATTGGGGGCCTTGATCCTGTCCGACCATGGTAATACCATCTGATCAGCTCAGTATAGCATATTTTTGCAAATGGTTCTTTATCATTGCCTTTGCTTCCATGTTATTTTCATGGTTTGTTTTTTCTTTGCTTTTGTCGGATTGCTTTTATGTCAACAAACACCTTTTTTCCGATTCAGCCGATGGATTTGATTCCCCTTTAATCCGGAGGAGTATGCCCGGTTTACCTTTTTCCTGTTAACATCATGGAATAACAAGGGGGCTCGTATTGATTCAGTACGATTTATACGGGAGCTATTTTTTCCCACCTTTTTCTTTTGACGGTAATGGTTTATAAAACCGTCGCTTCAGGCTTGGCTAAGCCAGCTTCATACCCAAACATGGCAGGTATTTATGTATCATATATTTGTTATATTATTGATACACATATCAGGATAATAAACCGGCTGGCGGTATAACCGCCACCGAAGTTCAAATTTTTCTGATTGCAGGAAATATGAATTGGAGTTCTTCAAACGAAAGCTTCAGTACTTATGCACGAAGGCATATTCCAGTTAGAAGCATTAACTATCCTATTACAGGGCATCACGGTACCCAAATAAGATCATTGTTCTTTTCGGAAGGTATTACAAATAGCTCTCCAAACCGGCTTCTGGTTCAAGCCTGCTCCTCATCCTCCGCCGCTTCAGCTTCCTCGTCTCTACCCATTGGCTGGAAATCAACAATGGTCCAGTCGATTCCCATTAAAGCTTGGAAAACAGCCTCTTCATGGATCAGGGAAGACGGTTCAATATCAGGGGCATAAGTGTGCTTACGGATTGGAGGGATCAGATTCTCCGCTTCAATAGTTGGGGCAGGCACTCGCTTGTTTTGCTTGTTATATTGCGCTTGATAATGCGTCAAATCTGCCTCTTCAGCTAGCTGGCAAGCCAGAGGGCGCACTGCACGGTTTATTGCCCTTAAATCCTCTTCGTTGAATTCAGAGCCATCTTCTTTCAGGCTGGGATAGCCTTGAGCTGCTTCCACAGGATCAAAATCTGGCACCCATGCCTTTGCCTGGATTAAGGCATTGATGGCTCCGGTTCGGGCAGCGGATTTTTTCAGCTCCTCAATCTGGGCTGGAAGCATTGACAACTTGCTAAGAGTGTCCTGGATTAAAGAGGGTGCCGGGTTATTGTGAGAAGCTGTGGTGATGATCCGTTGGGCTCCGGTATATAATTGTTCCACCAAGGTGTAGGCAGCTTTCAATTTCTTCCGCACATCATTTCCTAAGTGCCCAATACGTGTGCCTACAACAAGATTGGAATGGTCTCAAACCGGATTTACGCTACAGCAGGTTCAAATTATCACAGAAGTTACAAGGAGCTTACCAAAGATTGCAGCAGTCATGGAGTGTATTTGCCGCTGTACGGCCGTCAGTTCATCCACCACCGGTTTAAGGGCAGCTTCAGCATTTTCCGCTCTTTTGGTTAAACCGGCCTTCTCAGTGGCCCAGTCAGCCCGCTCTTTCTTGAAGCCTTCTTTCAGCCGTTCAGCAGTGCTCAAAGCGCTGGTTAATTCTTGCTTTGCCTTATCTGTTTCAGCCTGCTGGGTTTTCAAGGCCTCCTGCAAATCGGCAACTTGATCCTCCTTGATTTTCACCTCAGCCTGCACACAGACAGCGTTTAAGCTTTACACAGGCGATCCAAGGAGTTTAAGTATCAACCACATAACAAAGTTATATGCCTGACACTTGGGAGCTAATGTACCTTCAATTTTTATATATTACTCGATCACAAAGTCCCAAGCTCAATACAAGTATTCAACTTGGCACTTGGGGGCTAATGGCTATTTGATCAATTTATGTTCTAAGGACAGTTCTCTATTGGAGCCCCGGTTTACTTATGCTAAGTTAGACCGGTTCTTGCGGGCTATACTGATCGGTTTCAAGAATGTTCAGGATCAAGTCCCGGTTTGACCAACGTTACAAACCGGCCCTTGGGGGCTAGAAGGATGGAGGTAATGGCAGCAAGGAAAGAAGTAAGTTACCTCAAATTTATCCCTCATCATTTTGACCAGGCCAGCTTCACAGTCACGGCTAGTGTAAAGCCGGTTTAAATAGCCGGAGTGAAGATCTTGGGCACTCAGGGCAGCATATGTCTCTAGTTCAACATCCCATTTTTCTTTGTTCAAAGCGGAAAAATCCTCTTTGATGGTATGCTTGGTAAGGGTGACAGGATTCCCGGGTTCAGAGCGGCCCACACCGGTAATCACAACATCATCATCTTTGGACTCGCCAGTTTGTGTTGGTGCGGCCATTTGGTCAGCAGGAGTGTGGGATTTCTCAATCTGGATGGAACTGGCAGGCGGATCAGCAGAGGCTAGAGTATTAACAAGCCCTTCTTCGGGAATAACGTTGTCTTGCAAAGGAGGATCATTGGGGATATCTTCAGAAGTAAACATTTCACGATCCGGCGCTTGGTCATGTTCTGGGGCCACATCTTCTTCAGCCGCTTTATCCAGGCGGGCCTTCTTGCTTGGTTTCGGTTTAGCCCTGAAAGAAAAACAAAAAGTCAAGGAAAAGCATAAGCCATTATGCGGTATACTGGAAGCATATGTTCAGTTTAACTTACCCAGCAACTGTTTTCAAAGGTGGTAGCTGAGTGGCTGACGATTCACCAGACGATGAATGAGAAGTGACCTGATAATCGGAGTCGGACGGATCTAGGTTAAGAAGAGGAGAAAGCTTACCGGGAACGGAGAAGATGCGGGAAGGTGCCGCAATACTCTGGTACGTTCAGGTTGATGCAGCGGCCTGAGGCGAGGCAGAGGTCGACGGCGGTGGCGGAGCTCCAAAGCCGGCGACGTAAGGAAGAAGAAGAAGGGACGAAGGGGAAAGGAAAGAAATGACCCTTCGGTCTTATTTATAAGGCAACCGAGCTAGGTCAAGCGCGCGGATCCAGGAGCTGTTATTAAGAGGGCATTATAAATTTCATGATGACGTCATGCCAGTTTACAGTAACCAAAACTGATGACGTCATGCCGGTTTACAACAACTGAAAATGATGATGACATGAAGGTTTACCAATTACCAGAAGATATCCAAGATGCAAGATTGTGTGAAGGATTGACATGAACCAGTTCAAATCAATCTGGGGCCTAATGTGGGGGATATTGCCACTAGGCATAAACCGGCCTACTTGGGCCGGGTTAACTTCATAGTGGTATAAGCAGGTGAAGGCCCAAGGCCTATAGCCGGTTTAGAATCTGTAGCCGTAAACCGACCTGATGTATAACTTGTATTGTAAGTTAGGAATAGAGAGATACCAACCGGGATACGAATATGAACCGGTTGGGACTCTATGGACCGACGGGCGTCACCCGTGTATATAAGGGGACGACCCGGCGGCGGTTCAAGAGAGACAACAACAACAACTCGAGTCTAGGCGAAGCTTGTTTGCTCCCTAGCCATCGAGACCACATCAATTCCATCACAACTAGACGTAGGCTTTTACCTTCATCGAAGGGGCCGAACTAGTATAAACCCCTCGTGTCTTTGTGTCCGCTTTAAACCCCTTCAAGTAAACCCGTGGCGATGGCTCCACAACTAAGTCCTTTCACTAGGACATCTGCCGTGACAAATCCACGACAATAACCCTTTTACAGGAGATGGAACAAAGCATCCTGATGAGCACTTAATATATGTGGATGAAGTTTGTGGATTATTTAAGCTTGCAGGTATACCCGATGATGTTGCTAAGAAGAAGGTCTTCCCTTTAGCTTTGAAGGGAGACGCATTGATATGGTATAGGCTATGTGATGATATGAGATCATGGGACTATAAAAGATTGAAGCTGGAATTTCATCAAAAGTATTACCCTATGCATCTTGTTCATCGTGATCGCAATTATATATATAATTTCTGACCTCGCGAAGGAGAAAGCATTGCTCAAGCTTGGGGGAGGCTTAAATCAATGTTATATTCATGCTCCAATCATGAGCTCTCAAGAGAAATAATTATGCAAAGTTTTTATGCTTGGCTTTCTAAAAACAATCGCACCATGCTTGATACTTCTTGTGCTGGCTCTTTTATGATGAAGACTATTGAATTCAGATGGAATTTATTGGATAGAATTAAACGCAACTCTGAAGATTGGGACCTCGATGAAGGTAAGGAGTCAGGTATGACACCTAAGTTTTATTGTGTTAAATATTTTATGGATACTGATATTTTCCGTAAGTTTAGCACTAAATATGGACTTGACTCTGAGATAGTAGCTTCTTTCTGTGAATCTTTTGCTACTTATGTTGATCTCCCTAAGGAGAAGTGGTTTAAATACCATCCTCCCATAGAAGTAAAAGTAGCTGCACCTATTAAAGTTGAAGAAAAGACCGTCACTTATAATGATCCTATTGTTCCTGCTTCTTATATTGAGAAACCACCTTTCCCTATTAGAAAAAAGGATCATGCTAAAGCTTCAACTGTTGTCCGTAAAAGTAATATTAGAACTTATACACCTCCTGATCAAGTTAAAGTAGAACCTAATATTGCTATTGTTAAAGATCTCTTGTCTGATAATATTGATGGGCATGTTATTCAGTTCGAAGGTGAAACTGCTAGAATTGCTAAACCTTGTGATAAGGATAAACATAGACCTGTGGTAGGTGTGTCTGTTATTTCTGTTAAAATAGGAGATCATTGTTATCATGGCTTATGTGATATGGGTGCTAGTGCTAGTGTTATACCTCATGACTTATACAAAGAAATTAAGAATGAAATTGCACCTATTGAGTTAGAAGATATTGATGTTACTATTAAACTTGCTAATAGAGATACTATTGCACCAATTGGAATTGTTAGAGATGTTGAAGTCTTGTGTGGGAAAACTAAATATCCTGCTGATCTTCTTGTTACTTCCCCACAAGATAGCTTTTGTCCAATTATATTTGGTAGACCCTTCTTAAATATTGTCAATGCTACCATAGACTGCACTAAGAATATTGTTACTGTTGGTTTGGATGATATGGTTCATGAGTTTAATTTCTCTAAATTTAGTAAACAACATCGTGAGGAAGAATTACCTAGTAAGGATGAAATTATTGGTCTTGCTTCTATTGCCGTACCTCCTAGTGATCCTTTAGAACACTATTTGCTAGACCATGAAAATGATATGTTCATGAAAGAAAGAAGGGAAATAGATGAAGTATTCTTTAAACATGAACCTATTCTGCATCACAACTTGCCTGTTGAAATTTTAGGGGATCCTCCTGCAGCCAAGGGTGATCCCGTGTTTGAGCTTCAACCTTTGCCTGATAATCTTAAATATGCTTATCTTGATGAAAAGAAGATATATCCTGTTATTATTAGTGCTAACCTTTCAAAGCATGAAGAAGAAAGATTATTGAAAACTCTGAAGAAGCACCGTGCTACTATTGGATATAATCTTGATGATCTTAAGGGCATTAGTCCCACTCTATGTCAACATAAAATAAATTTGGAAGCAGATGCCAAACCAGTTCGTGATCCTCAACACCGTCTAAATCCTAAAATGAAAGAAGTGGTAAGAAAAGAAATACTAAAGCTTTTGGAGGCAGGTATAATCTATCAAGTTGCTGATAGTGAGTGGGTAAGTCTTGTCCATTGTGTCCCTAAGAAGGGAGGTATTACTGTTGTTCCTAATGATAAAGATGAATTGATTCCACAAAGAATTATCACAAGTTATAGGATGGTAATTGATTTCTGCAAATTAAATAAAGCTACTAAGAAAGATCATTACCCCTTACCTTTTATTGATCGAATGCTAGAAAGATTATGCAAACATACACACTACTGCTTTCTAGATGGTTATTCTGGTTTCTCTCAAATACCTGTGTCGACTAGAGATCAATCAAAGACTACTTTTACATGCCCTTTTGGTACTTTTGCTTATAGACGTATGCCTTTTGGTTTATGTAATGCACCTTCTATCTTTCAAAGATGCATGATGGCTATATTCTCTGACTTTTGTGAAAAGATTTGTGAGGTTTTCATGGACGACTTTTCCGTCTATGGTTCCTCTTTTAATGATTGCTTGAGCAATCTTGATCGAGTTTTGCAGAGATGTGAAGAAACTAATCTTGTCTTGAATTGGGAAAAGTGCCACTTTATGGTTAATGAAGGTATTGTCTTGGGGCACAAAGTTTCTGAAAGAGGTATTGAAGTTGATAAAGCCAAGGTTGATGCTATTGAAAAGATGCCATGTCCCAAGGACATCAACGGTATAAGAAGTTCCCTTAGTCACGCCGGATTTTACAGGAGGTTCATAAAGGACTTCTCAAAAATATCTCGGCCTCTGACTAATTTATTGCAAAAAGATATACCATTTGTCTTTGATGATGATTGTGTAGAAGCATTCGAAATACTTAAGAAAGCATTAGTCTCTGCACTTGTTGTTCATCCACCTGATTGGAACCTACCCTTTGAAATTATGTGTGATGCTAGTGATTATGATGTAGGTGTTGTTGTAGGGCAAAGAGTTGACAAGAAATTAAATGTTATTCATTATGCTAGTAAGACTCTAGACAATGCTCAAATAAATTATGCTACTACTAAAAAAGAACTTTTAGCAGTTGTATTTGCTTGTGATAAGTTCAGATCTTATATTGTTGATTCTAAAGCAACTATTCAAACTGATCATGCTGCTATTAAATATCTTATGGAAAAGAAAGATGCTAAACCTAGACTTATTAGATGGGTTCTCTTGCTACAAGAATTTGATTTGCATATTGTTGATAGAAAGGGAGCTGAGAACCCCATTGCAGACAACCTGTCTAGGTTAGAAAATATTCTTGATGACCCACTACCTATTAATGATAGCTTTCCTGATGAACAATTAAATGTTATAAGTACTTCTCGTAGTACTCCATGGTATGCTAATTTTATTGTTGCTAACTTTATACCACCTAGCTTCACATACCAACAAAAGAAAACATTTTTCTATGATTTAAGACATTACTTTTGGGATGACCCACATCTTTATAAGGAAGGAGTAGATTGTGTTATTAGACGTTGTGTACCTGAGCATGAACAGGAACAGATCCTACGCAAGTGTCATTCCGAGTCTTATGGAGGACACCACGCTGGAGATAGAACTGCACATAAGGTATTGCAATTTGGTTTCTGTTGGCCTACTCTCTTCAAGGATGCCCATAAGTTTGTCTTGTCTTGTGATGAATGTCAAAGAATGGGTAATGTTAGTAGACATCAAGAAATGCCTATGAATTATTCTCTTGTTATTGAACCGTTTGATGTTTGGGACTTTGATTATATGGGACCTTTTCCTGCCTCTAATGGATACACACATATTTTAGTTGTTGTTGATTATGTTACTAAGTGGGTAGAGGCTATTCCAACTAGTAGTGCTGATCATAACACTTCTATTAAAATGCTTAAAGAAGTTATTTTCCCGAGGTTTGGAGTCCCTAGATATTTAATGACTGATGGTGGTTCACACTTTATTCATGGTGCTTTTCGTAAAATGCTTACTAAATATGATGTTAATCATAGAATTGCATCTCCTTATCACCCACAGTCTAGTGGTCAAGTAGAGTTGAGCAATAGAGAGCTCAAATTAATTTTGCAAAAGACTGTTAATAGGTCTAGAAAGAATTGGTCTAAGAAACTTGATGATGCGTTATGGGCTTATAGAACTGCATACAAAAATCATATGGGTATGTCTCCGTATAAAATGGTCTATGGAAAAGCATGTCACTTACCTCTCGAACTAGAACATAAGGCATATTGGGCTATTAAAGAGCTTAACTATGATTTTAAACTTGCCGGTGAAAAGAGGTTATTTGATATTAGCTCACTTGATGAATGGAGAAACCAAGCTTATGAAAATGCCAAGTTGTTTAAAGAAAAAGTTAAAAGATGGCATGACAAAAGAATACAAAAGCGTGAGTTTAATGTAGGTGATTATGTATTGCTATACAACTCTCGTTTAAGATTATTTGTAGGGAAACTTCTCTTTAAATGGGAAGGCCCCTATGTTATCGAAGAGGTCTATCGTTCCGGTGCCATAAAAATCAACAACTTCGAGGGCACAAATCCGAGGTGGTAAACGGTCAAAGAATCAAACACTATATCTCAGGTAATCCCATAAATGTTGAAACCAATATTATTGAAACCGTAACCCCGGAGGAATACATAAGAGACACTTTCCGGAACGTTTCAGACTCCGAAAAGGAATAGGTATGTGGTACGGTAAGTAAACCGACTCCAAAACAACTTTTAAGGCAATATTTCTCCGTTTTGGAATATTTAGAAAAATAGAAAAATTAGTAGCAGTCCGGGAAGGACACGAGGGCCCCACGAGGGTGGTGGGCGCGCCCTACCCCCTGGGCGCGCCCTACCTCGTGAGCACCTCGTGTGCCTTCCGGACTCCGTTTTCTTGCACGTTACATATTTTGGTTGGTAAAAATTCATTATATAACCTCCCGAAGGTTTTGACTCCCGTATCACGCAGAAATCTCATGTTTTTGTTTCGAGCTGTTTTTTGACAGATCTAGGTTATCATGATGGCCCCAAGCGCCTCCAAGGACAAGTTCTTCGAGAAGGTCATCAACCCTTACCTCGCGGAGGTGCTGCGACACGCTCAAACCATTGAGTTGCATGATGGGTTGCTGCACATCCGCGATGAAGAGGGACCAAAGGGGACCGGAAGCATAGAGAAGAGGCTCGAAGCATTGGAGCAACAAGTTTTCAAGTGCCAGGGGAGGGTGGAGCATGGAATCAACGCTAGCCACACGATGCTCACGGAGTTCAGTAACAATTACAAGCCGGATGCCAAGAACACCGAGGAAGCCATCTTCAAGCTATATGAGAAGATCGAGCACCTCCAAGCCCAAGTCTATGACCTTCAAAACCAAAACTATGAGTATGAATATAGATTCAAAAGAATGAGTTTGGCTGCAGATTTGAGGATTCCGAAGACTCGATCATCTTTCTATGATGGTGAACCTATGCCTTGGAAGATGGATGACAAGCCCGCATCATCAACAACACCTCCGCCGTCTCCTCCAACAAAGAAGAATTGAGTATCTAGGTATGGGCACTCCCCTTGGCAACTGCCAAGCTTGGGGGAGGTGCCCCGGTATCATATCACAATCACAACTCCTATTTTTACCGTTTTTCTTAGTTCGATCCTATTAGTAGTATCTTGATCTAGTAGAATAAACTTTATGGCATGATCTAGTTTGAGTTTTGCTTTATGATCTCACTATGTAATTGAGTCCGTGAGTTATATATAATAAAGATTAGTGTTGAGTCAAGGGCTTGATTATTTTGCCATGATCTTGGGTGAATAAAAGAAAGGAAAAAAAAGAATAAAAAGAAACAAAAAGTTCATATTGATCTTATTGAGAGTAATGACTTCACATAGAAAGAGTATGATGATTAAAAGTTGTTGGGAGTTGGCAGACATAGCTTTGGTCATTGTTGCAATTAATAGGAAGTAATAAGGAAAGACAGGTTTTCACATATAGATATATTATCATTGACATCTTTTATGATTGGGAGCACTCATTAAAATATGACATGCTAAAGAGTTGATGTTGGACAAGGAAGACAACATAATGAGTTATGTATTTCTTATATATGAGATAAAGTATGTTGTCATGGATCCTCTAACTTGTTGATCTTGCCTTTCCCCCTCATGCTAGCCAAATTCTCAGCACTAAGTAGAAATACTACTTGTGCTTCCAAATACCCTTAAACCAGTTTTGCCATGAGAGTCCACCATATCTACCTATGGATTGAGCAAGATCCTTCAAGTAAGTTGTCATCGGTGCAAAGCAATAAAAATTGCTCTAAATATGTATGATTGATTGGTGTGGGAGAAATAAGCTTTATACGATCTTGTGATGTGGAAGTAATAAAAGCGACGGACTGCATAATAAAGGTTCATATCACAAGGGGCAATATAAAGTGACATTCTTTCGCATTGAGATTTTATATATCCAATCATAAAAGCGCATGGCAACCTCTGCTTCCCTCTGCGAAGGGCTTATCTTTTATTATTATCTTCTACCTTATGCAAGAGTCAGGGTGATCTTCACCTTTTCTTTTTTATTTTATCCTTTGGCAAGCTCAGCATGTTGGAAAGAACATGATATATATA
>NC_041390.1:392727650-392751940 GCF_002162155.2 Triticum dicoccoides | reverse complement strand
TATATCTAATTGGATGTAGGGGAGCATGAACCATTATTGTTGACATTACCCTTGAGGTAAAAGGTTGTGGGGTAAAACTATAAGCCCCTATCTTTCTTGGTGTCCGATTAAAACTCCGTAACCACAAGTATCACGTGAGTGTTAGCAATTATGGAGGACTAAATGATAGTTGAGTATGTGGACTTGCTTTTTAGCTCTAACATAGACTCTTTCCGATGTTATGATAAATTGCAATTGCTTCCATGACTGAGATTATAGTTTGTCGGAGCCCAATAAGGTTTATGATTTATACTTTTGCATTGTGAATAGATCATCACTTGAACATAAGTAATCATATGACAAAATCTATATATGTTGCTGTTATGAGAATAATCATGATGCCTTCATGTCCGTATTTTATTTTTATCGGCGCCTCTACCCCTAAACATGAGGACATATTTATTGTTATCAGCTTTTCGCTTGAGGACAAGCGAGGTCTAAGCTTGGGGGGGTTGATACGTCCATTTTGCATCATGCTTTTATATCGATATTTATCACATTATGGAGTGTTATTTCACTTTATGTCACAATACTTATGGCTATTCTCTCTTATTTTACAAGGTTTATATAAAGAGGGAGAATGCCGGCAGCTGGAATTCTGGTCTGGAAAAGGAGAAAATATTAGAGACCTATTCTGCGCAACTCCAAAAGTCCTGAAACTCCACGGAAAGTCTTAAAAGAAATAAAGAAGAATCCACACCAAAGATGAAGGCCAGGGGGCCCACACCCTGCTCACAAGGGTGGGGGCGCCCCCCTAGGGCGCGCCCCCTACCTCGTGGGCCCCCTGGTGGCTCTCCGATGCCCATCTTCTCCTATATGAGGTCTTTCGATGAGAAAAAATAGGAAGGAACTTTTCGGGACAAAACTCCGCCGCCACGAGGCGGAACCTTGGCGGATCCAATCTAGAGCTCCGGCAGAGATGTTCTGCCGGGGAAACTTCCCTCCCGGAGGGGGAAATCATCACCATCATCATCACCAACGCTCCTCTCATCGGGAGAGGGCAATCTTCATCAACATCTTCACCAGCACCATCTCATCTCCAAACCCTAGTTCATCTCTTGTATCCAATTCTTATCTCAAAGTCCGGGATTGGTGCTAGTAGGTTGCTAGTAGTGTTGATTACTCCTTGTAGTTGATGCTAGTTGGTTTAATTGGTGGAAGATCATATGTTCAGATCCTATATGCATATTATTACCCCTCTGATTATGAACATGAATATGCTTTGTGAGTAATTACGTTCGTTCCTGAGGACAAGGGAGAAGTCTTGGTATGAGTAGTCATGTGAATTTGGTATTCGTTTGATATTTTGATAAGATGTATGTTGTCTAGCCTCTAGTGGTGTTATGTGAACGTCGACTACATAACACTTCACCATTATATGGGCCTAGAGGAAGGCATTGGGAAGTAATAAGTAGATGATGGGTTGCTAGAGTGACAGAAGCTTAAACCCTAGTTTATGCGTTGCTTCGTAAGGGGCTGATTTGGATCCATATGTTTCATGCTATGGTTAGGTTTACCTTAATACTTTTGTTGTAGTTGCGGATGCTTGCAATAGAGGTTAATCATAAGTGGGATGCTTGTTCAAGTAAGAACAGCACCCAAGCACCGGTCCACCCACATATCAAATTATCAAAGTATCGAACGCGAATCATATGAACATGATGAAAACTAGGTTGACGATATTCCCATGTGTCCTCGGGAGCGCTTTTCCTATTATAAGAGTTTGTTCTGGCTTGTCCTTTGCTACAAAAGGATTGGGCCACCTTGCTGCACCTTATTTACTTTTGTTACTTGTTGCTCGTTACAATTTATCCCGTCACAAAACTATCTGTTAATACTTATTTCAGTACTTGCAGAGAATACCTTGCTGAAAACCGCTTATAGTTTCCTTCTGCTCCTGGTTGGGTTCGACACTCTTACTTATCGAAAGGACTACGATAGATCCCCTATACTTGTGGGTCGTCAACGGCGTGCAAATTTTTGACAACCATCACATCGTTTGACTAAATCATCAGCATCAGCATGAGCTGTTAACCAATAGAAACCGTAGTGAAAAGCTTTAGCCACCAAGGACTTTGAACCGGCGTGGTGACCACAATCCCCTTCATGGATTTCTCGCAAAATCTCACAACCCTCTTGAGGAGGAACACAACGCTGAATTGTCCCTGAGATGTTGTAACGATGTAATTCTCCGTTGAGTATAGTCATCGATTTGGAACGCTGGATTATCTGCCGGGCCGAGGTTTCATCCTCTGGCAACTCGCCCCGGTTCACGTAAGCCAGGTATGGGATTGTCCAATCCGATATGACATGCAAAGCTGCCACCAATTGAGCCTCCGGGTCAGGAATAGCCAACTCCTCCTCTATTGGAACCTTGACCAACGGATTATGCAGCACGTCAAGAAAGACATTTGGTGGGACCGGTTTACGTTGAGAACCAAGGCGGCTTGAAGCCTCCGCCACTTCATTCTTTCGCCGGTCTATATGGTCCACCTGATAACCCTTGAAGTGACCAGCCACTGTGTCCACCTCTCGTTGATATGCAGCCATGAGTGGGTCTTTAGAATCACAAGTGCCAGACACCTATTGGGCCACCGGATCTGAATACCCAAAGCACTTAACCCGTCTTAAGTTCATCTCCTTAGCCATCCGAAGACCGTGGAGTAAGGCCTCATATTCAGCTGCATTGTTAGTACAAGGGAACATTAAACGGAGGACATAACAAAACTTGTCATTGAAAGTGCGATATATCGATTAGAGGGGGGTGAATAGGTGATTTTTATGAAATTCTTCACTTAGGAATTTGCCGGTGAAGAAATTCCTTGGCGAAGAACTACTAGCAACGGAATAAGTACTCAAAAGTAAACATAATAGAATACAAGCATAGTCATCATGATGAAATGAAGACAGGCACAGAGTACAGGAAGCGTAAGCACAGGATAACTCAGGATGAAGACAAACAGACTGAAGAAATTGAACTGAGGAAATTGAGAAAGTCTTCAGTCAAAGTCTTCAAACATAGATATGAACAAACACACAACACAGTTATGAGGAAATGAAAGAGTTGAGGAAATAGAACCAGTAAGCTTGGTGAAGACAATGATTTGGTAGACCAGTTCCAACTACTGTCTCAGTTGTACGTCTGGTTGGAGCGGCTGAGTATTTAAACTCGAGGACACACAGTCCCGGACACCCAGTCAAGGACACTTAGTCCAAGACACCCATTCCTCACCGTATTCTCCTTGAACTAAGGTCACACAGACCTCGTCCAATCACTCGTGGTAAGTCTTCAGGCGACTTCCAAATCTTCACAAACTTGGTCACTCGGCGATCCACAATTCCTCTTGGATGCTCTAGACCATGATGCCTAACCGTCTGGAAGAAGCACAGTCTTCAAAGGTAACAAGCGTCGGATCCACTCAGGATCAATCTCTTTAGTGATGCTCAATCACTTGGGGTTTGTAGGTGTTTGGGTTTTGGGTTTTTGGTTTTTCCTCACTTGATGATTTTTGCTCAAAGTCCTCAGAGGATGGGTTGCTCTCAAATGACAAGTGTTGGTTTCTCTCGGAGCAGCCAACCAACTAGTGGTTGTAGGGGGCAGTTATTTATAACCTAGGGAGCAGCCCGACATGATAAGACATAAATGCCCTTCAATGATATGACCGTTAGGTGGATAGATATTTTGGGACAGCTGGCGCATAGCACAGCAACGGTCGGAATTTTGAGTAGCAAAATCCTCAGGGCTATCATGTTCCTCACTGTGTAGGCAATCCGCACTGGTGAATTCCTAACTCCTTAGTCAGGACAAATTTGTCAGAGACCAGAAGAACTTCGTCTCTGTCACTGAAGAAATTGACTGAACTGTATGACATTTCCAATGGCTTCACTCGAAGGGATTGGTAGGTGTAGGATTTTGAGTTGAGCATCACATGGAAAGTTTTTGTTAGTATTTCCTCAACCCCCTTTAACAATACGGTGTTTTCTATGACTCAAGAAAGTGAGAAACAAAACTATGAAAACGAAAGTCTTCAAGCTTCATATTCCTCGCATGAATATCAAGTCTTCACGAACACACCAATTTCTTCACTTTCAAAGTCTTCATGAAAGTCTTCAGAAATACCGAAATCTTCAGTCGAAGATATTCATTTTTAGGGGTTGACTTTTCCTGTAAATATCAAACTCCTCATAGACTTATAGACCTGTGCACACTCACAAACGCATTAGTCCCTTAACCTATAAGTCTTCAATACACCAAAATCACTAAGGGGCACTAGGTGCACTTACAATCTCCCCCTTTTTGGTGATTGATGACAATATAGGTTAAGTTTTCAACGGGGATAAACATATGAAGTGTAACTACTGATATTGAGGAATTTGATTGCAAGATATAGAAGAACTCCCCCTGAAGATGTGCATAGTGAGGAATTTGCCTTTGAAGCAATGCACAATTGAAGAGTTGAATCATGGGGATCTCCCCCTATATCTTGTAATTCATACACGCATTTAACATATAATATGAAGAATTTGAAATGCATGATGAAATATGGTGCCTGATGAAATTCAGCATGTGTGCAATAATATTAACGAGGAATAAGTATGCAGAATAGTGCATCAAAAGTATCAGAGCACCATTGGGTTTAAGATTACAACTCGATCGAATAAAGTTTCAGAAGAACAAGAGTTGTAACTTAGCAAATAAAAAAACGCCCATATAGTAGACCCGCTTGAAGACTAACTCATATTTCTCCCCCTTTGTCATCGAATGACCAAAAGGATCAAAAATGAGGACTAACGCCTGAGGGAGTCCTGGATTAGGGGGTGTTCAGGTAGCCGGACTATACCTTCAGCCGGACTCCAGGACTATGAATATACAAGATTGAAGACTTCGTCCCGTGTCCGGATGGGACTTTCCTTGGCGTGGAAGGCAAGCTTGGCGATGCGGATATTCAAGATCTCCTACCATTGTAACCGACTTTGTGTAACCCTAACCCTATCCGGTGTCTATATAAACCAGAGGGTTGTAGTCCATAGGACATCAACTCCATATACAACAGTCATACCATAGGCTAGCTTCTAGGGTTTAGCCTCCTTGCTCGTGGTAGATCTACTCTTGTACTACCCATATCATCAATATTAATCAAGCAGGAGAAGGGTATTACCTCCATCGAGAGGGCCCGAACATGGGTAAAAACATCGTGTCCCTTGTCTCCTGTTACCATCCCGCCTTGACGCACAGTTCGGGACCCCCTACCCGAGATCCGCCGGTTTTGACACCGACATTGGTGCTTTCATTGAGAGTTCCTATGTGTCGTTGCCTTTAGGCCCGATGGCTCCCTTGATCATCAACAACGATGAGGTCCAGGGTGAGACTTTTCTCCCCGGACAGATCTTCGTCTTCGGCGGCTTCGCACTGCGGGCCAATTCGCTTGGCCACCTGGAGCAGATCGAAAGCTACGCCCCTGGCCATCAAGTCAGGTTTGGAAGCTTAAACTACACGGCTGACATCCGCGGAGACTTGATCTTCGACGGGTTCGAGCCACAGCCAAGCGCGCCGCACTATCTCGAGGGGCATGATCTAGCTATGCCTCCGGACAGTGTCCTGGAGGCCGCAAACGCACTGGTTCCGACCCCTAACTTGGAGCCTATTGCACCAATCGAGGATGAGCGGTTCGACGTCACCTTGGGGGCTGCGATCTCAAAGGCGATCGAGCCGAACGCCAGCCCCGTACTCTGCATGACCCGTGACTCCGAGGATCCGGACTCCTCCCCGGACTCCGAACCCCTCGTGCCCCTGCCAATCGAATCCGATTGGGCGCCGATAATGGAGTTCACCGCCGCGGACATCTTTCAGCACTCGCCTTTTGGCGACATCCTGAATTATCTCAAGTCTCTCTCTTTATCAGGAGAGCCTTGGCCGGATTACGGTCAGCGAGGATGGGATACGGACGATGAAGAAGTTCAAAGCCCACCCACCACCCACTTTGTAGCCACTGTCAACGATTTAACCGACATGCTTGACTTCGGCTCCGAAGACATCAACGGTATGGACGACGATGTAGGAGACGAATAGGAACCAGCACCTGTAGGGCGCTGGAAGGCCACCTCATCATATGACATATATATGGTGGATACTCCAAAAGATGGAGATGGCGATGGAATAGCAGAGGATGACACCTCCAAGAAACAGCCAAAGCGCCGGCGTCAGCGGCGCCGCTCTAAATCCCGCCAAAGCAAAAACGGTGATTCCGGCACGGGAGATAATACTACCCCGGATAGCGCCGAAGAACACCCACCCCAGCAAGATTCGGCACAGGAAGATGGAGAAGCCAGCCCTCATGAGAGAGCGGTAGACCGAGAGGTCGAGGGTGATAACTATATGCCTCCCTCCGAAGACGAGGCAAGCCTCGATGACGACGAATTCGTCGTACCATCAGACCCTGCCGAACAAGAGCATTTCGAACGCAGGCTTTTAGCCACGGCAAGCAGCCTCAAGAAAAAGCAGCAACAACTTAGAGCTGACCAAGATTTGCTAGCTGACAGATGGAATGAAGTCCTTGCAGCCGAAGAGTATGAACTCGAACGCCCCTCCAAGAGTTACCCAAAGCGCAGACCGCTACCCTGATCAGAGGAGGAAGCACCTACATCACCAGCGCACGACATGACAGACCAGCCACCTCGCGGCCGCGATAGAGAGGCCTCTCGGCCCTCCACCCAAGCCATGTCCCGACGCCGCTCAACTAAGGCACGAGAAAATGCACCAGACCTGCGAGACGTACTGGAGGATAAGGCAAGACAAGCAAGATCGATCTACGGATCGCGCAGGCGCCCTACGGCATGTGACGATGATCTTCACTCCGGATACAACAAATCCGATGGCACAACAGATCCGGCGGTATGGATCGAGGATTATCTCCTTCACATCCACATGGCACGCGGCGATGATCTACACGCCATCAAATACCTCCTGCTCAAACTTAAAGGACCGGCCCGGCATTGGCTTAACAGCTTGCCAGCAGACTCAATCGGTTCTTGGGAGGACCTGGAAGCCGCATTCCTCGACAACTTCCAGGGCACTTACGTGCGACCACCGGATGCCGACGACTTAAGCCACATAATTTAGCAGCCAGAGGAATCGGCCAGACAATTCTGGACACGGTTCCTAACAAAGAAAAACCAGATAGTCGACTGTCCGGACGCAGAGGCCCTAGCAGCCTTCAAGCATAACATCCGCGACGAGTGGCTTGCCCGGCACCCGGGACAGAAAAAGCCGAAATCTATGGCAGCCCTCACGACACTCATGACCCGCTTTTGCACGGGAGAAGACAGCTGGCTAGCTCGCAGTAACAACTTATCAAAGAACCCTGGTAATTCGGATACCAAGGACAAAAGTGGCAGGACACGTCGGAATAAGCAAAAACGCCGCGTCAGCAGCGACAGCAATGAAGACACGACAGTCAATGCTGGATTCAGAGGCTATAAATCCGGTCAGCGGAAAAAGGCATCCAAAAAGAATACTCAGGGCCCGTCCAGTTTGGACCGAATACTCGACCGCTTGTGCCAGATACATGGCACCCCCGAAAGGCCAGCCAATCACACTAACAGGGATTGTTGGGTGTTCAAGCAGGCAGGCAAGTTAAGAGCCGAAAACAAAGACAAGGGGCTGCACAGCAACGACGAGGAGGAGCCCAGGTCGCCGAACAACAATGGACAGAAGGGCTTTCCCCCACAAGTGCGGACGGTGAACATGATATACGCAACCCACATTCCCAAGAGGGAGCAGAAGCGTGCACTACGGGACGTATACGCGATGGAGCCAGTCGCCCCAAAGTTCAACCCATGGTCCTCCTGCCCGATCACTTTTGATCGAAGGGACCATCCCACTAGAATCCGTCATGGCGGCTTTGCCGCATTGGTTCTCGACCCAATCATCGACGGATTTCATATCACAAGAGTCCTCATGGACGGCGGCAGTAGCCTGAACCTGCTTTACCAGGATACAGTGCGGAAAATGGGCATAGATCCCTCAAGGATTAAGCCCACAAAAACGACCTTTAAAGGCGTTATACCAGGTGTAGAAGCCAACTGTACAGGCTCAATAACACTTGACGTGGTCTTCGGATCCCCAGACAATTTCCGAAGCGAAGAGTTAATCTTTGATATAGTCCCGTTTCGCAGTGGCTATCACGCCCTGCTCGGACGAACCGCATTCGCAAAGTTCAACGCGGTGCCGCACTACACATATCTCAAGCTCAAGATGCCAGGCCCTCGAGGAGTAATCACAGTCAACGGAAACACCGAACGCTCCCTCCGTACGGAGGAGCACACGGCGGCTCTCGCAGCGGAAGTACAAAGTAGCCTTCTTAGGCAATTCTCCAGTCTGGCCGTTAAAAAGCCAGACACTGCCAAGCGCGCCCGGAGTAACCCACAGCAGGACCGCCTGGCATGCTCTGAGCAAGCATAGCAATGCGGCCGCAACCCTAGCTCTCGCGACATAGCGAAACCAGTGCCTCGCGTACATAACTACGCCCTTGAAATACCATGGGCACAGGGGAAGGGGCACAATAACGGCACGCCCAAAATATGGCTTAAAACATACTAGGGGCTGCCGGAGTCTTTTTTTAATTTTTTCTTACTTTCAGGACTCCATACTTCGGACGACCTGTTCGGCAATTCGACTGCCGCACAAACGATGCAAGATCCAGGGAGGCAGACAAGACATGCCGCATGATGGAACTCCCAGGTGGTCTCTGTTACGAGCGGTATACCTATTTTGAATACAATTCCGCGGCCTGCCCCTAGTCAGGACATGTTAAATAGTCCAATATCCTTTTTGCTTATCGCACTATTTTTATCGTTCAGCTTTGATAAATAGCCTCTCTATAAACAATGCATAGCTTTTTGTCTATTTTTTGCATTATCCTCTTTTCACATATATGTTTATTAAATGACATGATTGCACCCGTACACCATGGTACGACAAACACGCCAGGGGCTTCAGTACCCCTCATTATGTGTGAGAAGTCCGTACACTTTCACAAGTGCGGCACCCCTAACTTATAGCACTATATGCATCGGCTCCGAATCATGATTTGGGTCAATAGTTGGGTTTGCCCGGCTCGTATGTTTTGGTGCCTTACGTTCCGCTATATCGGCTAAGGTAGCACTAGGAGAACCACTGCGATTGTGCCCCGGTTCAGCTGGGTTAAGCACCTCAGTGGAGAAAGCTAAAACTGACTGTCATGATGAGGCGAGAGACCGGTCGCTGTTCGAGAGGTTTTTCGAGTCCCTAAAGACTTATGCCGCTTCGAGCGAGGAGCCGGCTTTGTCCGGCCAAGGCGTGGATAGCACCCCGAACTCGGTCTTCCGAACTAGGGGCTTCACCGAAATTTAAAATTATAGAGTTCTATGGCTAAGTGAGAGTGTTCAAGCATTATAGTCTGATTGCCTGGTTCGTTGTGCTGAGCGCCTCCCTCGAAGGACCCAACTATGGGAAAAAGAGCACTCAGGTTTATCCCGAACACCCCAACACTAGTGGCATGGGGGCAGAAGCCGACGACTGGCCATCTCTCAATTTTTTGATAAACGGCCGCATAGAAAGTAATATTTTAAATTCAATAAGCATTGCTTAGCGCATATGAACAAGTTTTCAGCGCACAGGATAAACACGAGCGAGTTCATGCAAAAATCACATCCTTGGTACATTCATCCGCCACAAGGCGGGCACCTGCAAGAACATCCTTGTAGTAGTTCTCGGGCTTGCGATGCTCCTTCCCCGGTGGCAGCCCATCCTTCACAAGCTTCTCACCGTCCAGCTTACCCCAGTGCACCTTTGCACGGGCAAGGGCCCGACGGGCACCTTCGATGCAGACGGAGCGCTTGATGACCTCGAGCCTCAGATAGGCCTCCACCAGCCGCCGCACTAGCCCGAAATAGCTCCCAGGCAGGGCCTCTCTGGGCCACAGCCGAACTATGAAGCCCTTCATGGCCTGTTCGGCCTCCTTGTGGAGCTCGACCAGCTGTTTCAGCTGGTCGCTCAAGGGCACAGGGTGTCCGGCCTCAGAATACTGAGACCAGAACACCTTCTCCGTCGAGCTGCCCTGTTTAGCTCGGTAGAATGTGGCGGCGTCAGATACGCTGCGGGGAAGATCTGCGAATGCCCCTAGAGAGCTCCGGATTCGGGTAAGTAACAAGTAGTTTACTTTTATATTTCTGCTTTGCATAAAGAATGCCTTACCCGCTGCTATCTTCCTCATCTCCTCCAACTCTTGGAGGGCCTTTTGGGCTTCGGCCTTGGCAGACTTGGCAGTCTCAAGGGCCGTTGTGAGCTCGGATGCTTGCACCTTTGACTCAAGCTCCAAACTCTCATGTTTTTTCATGAGAGCCTGAAGCTCTTGCTGCACCTCGCCGACCTGAGCCCCAAGTCTGTCTTGCTCGGTGCGCTCCGCGGACGTTTTCTTTTTGGCCTCAAACAGCGTCTGCTTAAGGGTCGCCACCTCAGTCGTGGCCCCTACAATAAGCAGTACAATCCTGTTATCTTTTTGCAATCACGCCTTTTTATAGGCACTTTTTCTGTAAGGTATTTCTTACCTTCTTTCTCCTCGAGCCGCCTCTTGGCAAGGCCGAGCTCTTGCTCGGTCCGCTCGAGGTCCTGCTTCAGGACAACCACCTTCGCAGTCAGTGCGGCGGTGGATAGCAGCGAAGCCTGCATACGCATATTGACTCTTTTTTGTTAGACTCCTGCGATATTTAATAGATCCTCTATTCGGCTTTTCTTTCCGAACGCCAAACAGAGCATCAGGGGCTGCTGTCTATGCGGTAATATTTTTACATATTTTTACTTACCTCGAAGCCTGTTAGAAGGCTAGTGCAAGCTTCAGTCAGTCCGCTCTTGGCGGACTGAACCTTCTGGATCACCGTACTCATAATAGTACAGTGCCCCTCGTCGATGGAGGCGCTGTCAAGCACCTCCAGCAGATTGTCCGGCACCTCCAATTGGACGGAGGCCGCCGGCTCAGAAGGCTTGCTCCTCTTGGAAGGAGTTCGCCTACCACGGTCCGGAACTGTGGAAGATTCCGGCGCGGTGTCCAGCACAAAGCTGAACATGGAGCCCTGGGGGGCCTTATCCCCTTCACTCCTGGAGTCCGGGAGGTTGCCTTGCGGCTCCTCCGGGACCACCTCCTCCTGCCCCGGAGCTTGTCGCAATGCCACTTCGGCGTCGTCTGCAGTGCGGGGGGAGACAGCAGGCGGAACTGAGTTCACGTCCGATGAGTCCAAGGAGCCGCCCGACGATTCGTTGAATTCGGCCCGAGGTGGGCTGCATAATTATGTTCGACATTAGGGAAAGCTGTGCAACAAAGGAACATCATGAGTTACTCTGATATCCGAACTTACGATTTCGCCGGACGCTTGGCCCTGTTTGGCCACTCCTCTTCGCCCTCTTCGGCGTCGTGGGAATAGTCCGGTAGAGGGGTCTTCCTTTTCCTAGACCCCTCGGCCTCCCCCGTTGGGGCGGCCTTCCTCTTCTCTCCTCCCTCCGCTGGGGGGGGGAGTTTTCTTCTTCCTCCTCCTCATTTTCACGGGAAGAGGGCGTCTCGGACTCGTCGGATGATGAGTCCGACACCACCACATTATGGGCACTCTTTCGTGTCCCCGTGGTATTCTTCTTCTTGGCCTTCTTCTCCGGCGCCACATAAGGCGCCGGAACCAGCAGCTTCACTAGTAGAGCTGGGGCTGGGTCTTCGGGCAGCGGAGCCGGACAGTTAATCGGTCCGGATATCGCCCGCCAAGCCTGTCAAAGGTAAGGGAGTTTAGATCCCGCATAGAGTCAAACTATGAAAAAAGCTTAACATCCTGTAAAAGGTGAAGATAGCTTACCTCGCTAGCGTGACGCTGCGAGCTGTATCTGCGGTCCTCAAAAGCGGATGCAGGAGCCTCGGCGCCCTTGAATAGCACCTTCCAGGCATCTTCGTACGTCGTGTCGAAGATCCTGCTAAGGGTTTGGTGCTGCGCCGGGTCGAACTCCCACAGATTAAAATCCCGTTGTTGGCACGGGAGGATCCGGCGGACGAGCATAACCTGGATTACATTAACAAGCCGGATTGGCTTGTTCACGAGGGACTGGATGCATGTTTGCAATCCGGTCACCTCTTTTTCGTCACCCCACGACAGGCCCGTCTCTTTCCAGGACATAAGCCGCGTGGGGGGTCCGGATCGGAACTCGGGGGCTGCGATCCAGTCCGGATCGCGTGGCTCGGTGATGTAAAACCACCCGGATTGCCACCCCTTTTGGGTCTCCACAAAAGAGCCCTCGAACCATAGGACGTTGGCCATCTTGCCCGCCATGGCGCCTCCGCACTCCGCCTGGCTGCCGTGTACCACCTTGGGCTTGACGTTGAAGGTCTTGAGCCAGAGGCCGAAATGAGGGCGGATACGGAGGAAAGCCTCGCACAGGACGATAAACACCGAGATGTTGAGGATGAAGTTTGGGTCCAGATCGTGGAAATCTAGGCCGTAGTAGAACATGAGCCCCCGGACAAATGGGTGGAGTGGAAAACCCAGTCAGCGGAGGAAGTGGGGAAGAAATACTACCCTCTCATGGGGCCTTGGGGTGGGGAGAAGCTGCCCCTTTTTGGGAAGCCGGTGCGCGATGTCCTTAGACAGGTATCCGGCCTTCCTTAGCTTCTTGACTTGGCCCTCCGTAGCGGAGGAGACCATCCACTTGCCTCCCGCTCCGGACATTGCTGGAGAAGGTTGAGGTGGGAAGTGCAGGCTTGGGCGCTGGAGCTCGAGCACGCAGGAGATGGGTAGGCAAAGGAGGAAGAAGGCATAGGTAAAAAGGTGGATCCTTATCCCCTTATATGGGCGGATGCGGTTGTGCGTCCCCACCAGCCTGGTAAAACTCACTTGCCTCCCAAGCGCCGTGATAAATGGCGCGGTTGGGTTACCCACATCCGTATTGATGAGAATCCCGTAAAAGGAGTACACGATCTCTGCTTTGACAAGACGTGCCAAGGAAACCGCCTCGCAAAACATATTGAGGTGGAAAAGTAAAAACAATTCGAGTAAAGGACTTGGCCGTAGTGTGATGACGCACTGCGGAATACGTCGGCAGATTTGATTTGTGTTAAGATTATTCTCTCTATGGCAATATCTGGAAACTTATTTTGTAGAGCCGGACACTACTTTTGGTGTTTACAATCTTCTATGAAGGACTTGGAGGAGGAACCCGCCTTGCAATGCCAAAGACAATCTGCGCGCCGGACTCATCGTCATTGAAGCCTGGTTCAGGGGCTACTGAGGGAGTCCTGGATTAGGGGGTGTTCGGGTAGCCGGACTATACCTTCAGCCGGACTCCAGGACTATGAATGTAACACCCTCGATGCGACTATATCTCCCACGTGTCGAGGCACGACTAAGAGGCATAATCGCATTGAAGGCATATGTCGCAAGTTAGGCAATCTTCACAACATCCCATGTAATATATATGTAATAAAGGGGGAGATAACATAGTTGGCTTTCACTTGCCACATCAATCAAGTACATAAATAACATTACATCATCCAAACACTCATGGCCCGACTACGGCGCCAAAATAAAAGATAACCCAACAAGCGACATGGTCCCAATCACCCCCAACTGGGCACCACTACTGATCATCAGGAAAGGAAACATAGTAACGTTGAGAGTCTTTGTCGAACTCCCACTTGAGCTCAAGCACGTCTCCTGGAGCGGAATCATCAGGCCCTGCATCTGGTGTAATAGTAATTTGTGAGCCACAGGGACTCAGCAATCTCGCACCCTCGCGATCAAGACTATTTAAGCTTATAGGTATGGCAAGGTAAAATATGTGGAGCTGCAGCAAGCGACTAGCAAGTAAGGTGGCTAACTTATATGCAAAAGAGAGCGAGAAGAGGAGGCAAGGCGCGAGCGAGAAACTAGAGGATAACCTGCGCAAACATTACTCCAACACCGTGTCCACTTCCCGGACTCCGCCGATAAGAGGCCAACACGGTAACGCACTCAGTTGATTCATTTGAATTAAGTTAAGGTTCAAGTTATCTACAACCGGACATTAACAAATTCGCATCTGCCCATAACCGCGGGCGCGGCTTTTGAAAGTTCAAATCCCTGCAGGGGAGTCCCAACTTAGCCCATGACAAGCTCTCACGGTCAACGAAGGAATAGACCTCCTCCCAAGACGTTCCGATCAGACTCGGTATCTCGATACTTCAAGACAACTCCGACAATGGTAAAACAAGTCCAGCAACACCACCCGCTGTGCCGACAAATCCCGATAGGAGCTGCACATATCTCGTTCTCAGCGCACACCGGATAAGCTAAGCGTACGGGAGCCAACGTAACCCAAGTTGCCAAGGGACGACCCCGCACGGTGCTCTAGGTTGGACCAACACTCAGAGGAGCACTGGCCCGGGGGGTTTAAAATAAGATGACCCTTGAGTCCGTGAAACCCAAGGGAAAAGGCTAGGTGGCAAATGGTAAAACCAAGGTTGGGCATTGCTGGAGGAGCTTTATTCAAGGCAGACTGTCAAGGAGTTCCCATTATAACCCAACCGCGTAAGGAACGGAAAATCCGGGAACATAACACCGATATGACAGAAACTATGGCGGCAAGAGTGGAACAAAACACTAGGCAAGAGGCCGAGCCTTCCACCCTTGACCAAGTATATAGATGCATTAAGATAACAAGATAATATAATGATATCCCAACAAGTAAAATAAATGTTCCAACAAGGAACGACCTCCAATCTTCACCTACAACTAGCAACGCTAAGAGGGGCTGAGCAAAGCGGTAACATAGCCAATCAACGGTTTGCTAGGACAATGGTGGGTTAGAGGTTTGACATGGCAATTTTGGGAGGCTTGAAAGCAAGTGGTAGGCATCGTAGCATTGTCATAGCAAAAGAGCGAGCAAACTAGCATAGCAAAGATAGTAGTGATTTCAAGGGTATGATCATCTTGCCTGCACAGTTGTCAGAGTTGACTGGATCCTCGAAAACAAACTCAACGGGCTCCTCGTTAGCTAACTCATCTCCCGGCTCTACCCAAACAAGACAAACAAGCAACAAGGATACAATCAACCACGTGCAAGGATCAAACAATATGATGCGATGATGATATGCTATGCGGGATGCATAGGCAAGATATGACAGGAAATGCAAGAACCTGGCCTCAACTTGGGAATCCAAGTGTGCCACTGGAAAGATGAGATGAAATCGCTTGAAAACGATATAAAGAACGCCAGAATCGGAGTTACGGTTTAGAAATGGCAAGCGATTCAAAAATGACACCGGTCTGCGATTTACAGCAAGTAGCCATCTAAATGCAATGAGATGAACATGCTACAGCACCCAAACATGACAACAAAATACATGGCAGGGATGCATTCAAGATGCTTAACAAAAGTCTAGCACTGAGCTACGGCCAATTCATCCATTAACAGGTTCAAACAAGCATGGCAAAAATGCATATGGCAAACAGATCTCAGACTTAGTGAAATTAACACTTGTCTGGAATTTCAGATCAGGTAGCACTCTTCGGAGCAACAAAACTACATGTTACACGACCTGAACATGGCAAAGTAAAGCATGGCATGGAGCTACTCGAAGAGCTTAACAAAACTCCCTTAGTGACCTTCAGCCAAAGGGGATCAGAAAATACAATTGCAAGCATGTGAACATAGCAAAAACATAATCAGTTCTCAGACTTAGTGAAAACTGACACGTGCTGAAATATAACTCAAGTAGGCATGTTTACGAGCTCGATGCACTCACTACAGAGCAAGTCATGATAAGCTAAGCATACATCTATCAAGAACACACAAAATTCAAGCTATACATGGCAAGAACAATAACATCGCATGCACGGATCAACTACAACATCATCGGCAAAATTGCAAACAAGTTGACAATCTGCCCAGATTCACAAAGTAGCAAAAGTAAAGCTCGATTGACTCAAGCTAGGCTGCTCCATAATTGCAAACAAAGACACGGATGGATAGAGCACTACAAGATTAACAAAACATCCTTACTGATCATCCTCAAAAGAGGCACGGATCACTAGGAAACAACATGGACATATGACAACATGAGATAAACAGCTCAAGGACTTAGTGGAATTGCTAAGTCCCTGAAAACAGAATTAACAAGTGCACCACTTTGCAAGCTTGCACTAGTCCCCACACACATCACAAAAATATATGGGTTACACCTCTGGAAATATGAAAAAACCCTTAACAAAACATATGTAGGGCATCAGGGCATATCATGCACACAATAATCATGGCAAAAATAACAAAAACCTAAATGGAGCAGCAGATCTGACAATTATCTCAAGTAGCCCTCTTCTAACAGCATTTCGGGCATCAAGATGAACTCAAATGAAAATGATGCAATTGAATGAAATGATGTACTCTTTGAGATGAACATTTTGATATGCTAAATGCCAAAATCGGAGTTACGGATGCAAAGTTACGACAGGTCAAAGTATGCAACATGAGCTAGGGTTTCTGAGGGAAAAATCAACCCGAGGACTTAGATCTAGATCGGCCGAGCGAGGAAAACGGGGATCGCCGGATCGAGCTTGCCGGAGGAGGGAGATGGCCGGAGGGCTTGCCGGCCCGGGAGAGGACGGCGAGGCGGCGGCGGAAGGCGGCGGAAGGCGGCCGGGCGGCGCGGCCACCGGAGCTGCCTGGGCGGCGCGGTCGAGGCGGCGGCCGGGCGGAGGTGGCGGGGAGCCGCGGCGGCCGGCGACTGCTCGGAGGAGGCGGCGGGGCCGGCGAGCGGCGTGGGAGGAGGAGAAGGGCGGCGGCGGCGCACGGGCCGGGGAGGGCCCCGCGCGGGCCTGCGGGCCGGTGCGGCGGGATCCGGCGGCAGTGAACGGCGGAGTGCCACGTGGCGGCGGGGAGGCGGACCGGACAATGTCCGTCGGCAGGAATTTTGTCCGGCGCGTGCGAGGATGAGTGGATCTATGGTTTCGTCCGGATTTTCGGGGAGGAGGCTATATATATAGGTAGAGGGAGCTAGGAGAGTCCAAATGAGGTGCGGTTTTCGGCCACGCGATCGTGATCGAACGCTCTAGATGATGGAGCAGGTTTAGGTGGGTTTTGGGCCAAAATGGAGGGGTATTGGGCTGCAACACACACGAGGCCTTTTCGGTCCCTCGGTTAACCGTTGGAGTATCAAACGAAGTCCAAATGATACGAAACTTGACAGGCGGTCTACCGGTAGTAAACCAAGGCCGCTTGGCAAGTCTCGGTCCAATCCGGAAATGTTTAATCCCCACACACGAAAGAAAGATAGAATTGACCACCGGAGGAGAACGAAGCGCCGGAATGCAAAACGGACAACGGGGAAAATGCTCGAATGCATAAGATGAACACATATGCAAATGCAATGCACATGATGACATGATATTAGATGCATGACAACGAGAACAACACACAGAGACAAAGACCCGAACCTGAGAAAATAAATTAACTTAACGCCGGAAATGGCAAGAGTTGGAGTACAAATTGGGAAAGTTATATCCGGGGTGTTACAACACTCCACCACTACGAAAGGATCTCGTCCCGAGATCTAGAATGGCGCCAGAGGGAAAACGGAAGAGAAAGGAGAAGAGGTAAAACTAAGTTGCTCCTTGACAAACGAGTGAAACCAAAGAACCTTGGAAAGGTTGAACAAATTGAAAGAAATAAAACAACGGAGAAGAACAAACTTGAAAGCACTCCGTTAAGAAAGAGAAATAAGAAAGAACCGATTCGGGTAGCACTTCGGTTGAAAAGAAATGAAGACTTTATGACATGAAAGAACTTGAGCAAAGGAGAACAATACTCCCGTTAAATGGCTAACCCAAGAAAAAAACACGATCCTGACAAAACGAAAAGATGGGTTGAAGAGAGCAACATCACAATGTCTCCGGAACAAAAGAAAGAATGGAATGGAATGAACGACGAGAACACAAGATCTTGAGGGAGCACGCTTACAACAAGTGCTAGAACGGAGTTGTTGGAAAACCAACAACGACAAGAATAAGCTTGATATGGTCTTATGGAAGATATCTCAAAATATGAGGTGACAACCTGCCACTCGCGGGAAAACAATTGGATTGATATGAACAAATTGACGAGAAAGTATGTCGCACCGGAAAGGACAAATGAAGAGCTTGGATCATTTATGAGCACCATAATAGCAACAATCCTTAGGGAAGGCTTTAGGTGAAATATAACCCAAGATAGCTCCAATGACGAGATTGATGGATTTAAAATATCCCAATCTTGACAGCATGTGAATCATGAAAAACATGAACTCAAATTATCAAGAATGACATAATACCACCTCCAATGATACGATAAACATAAATGTACTCCGGATTACAAAATGAAGAAAGTTTGAGTTTCTTAGTAAAGAATCTCGATGAACACTTCGAGAAGGAATATAAATCCTTGATGAACCATCATGTAGAACTTTCATGAGAACTCCGGAAAAAAACAGGAATTGGACAAACTTGATGAAACAAGAATAAGAATTTTATTATGCTTCTCCTTCATCAATTAAATTGATGACAATCAACGGATTTTGCATATTACTTATTCTCGTAGAAAAGATTAAGATAGATATGGCGCAAACTTGAGAAAGTCTTCAACGATCCACCGGTAGGATTTGGAAAGCACGAATGCATAGATATGATACTCGAAGGAAGAAAACTCTTGAATGAACCACCGTAAGAATTGAAAATGAACAAAGAAAAGATAAGGAAGACACCGGGAAGAATTAGCAAATGAATGAAGATGCTTGAGAGAATTTAGACCCATGAGAACGAAGAGATCACGAGCCGATTAGAGATCTTTTGAACGATGCACCGATAAGATTTGGAGAACCATAGCTGAAAGCCGAGAATGAATAAATCTCAGATGATGGACTCCGGATAACAAACTAAGAAGACTCTTGAATTGCTCCGGATGGATAAAAGAATTCTCACAACCGAACAATTATGAGAGGATGGCAACAAGCTAGAATCACGAATCTTGAAGAGAATGGAGCACAGTTGAGAGGAGAATCTTCTTCGGTCTTCCAAACTGAGAATGCCGACGAGAAATACCATCATGACTTATTTAGACACTCCGGGATGATTAAAAGAGGAGAGGTTGAGCCAACGATGAAAAGAATTTGAAAGATCTTGGAGAAATACATTTGACTGATGATAATTCATTCTTACGTCAAACTTTGACAAGAAATTTGAGGATACCTTCGGGAAAATAAGAAGAGTCAGGTAAGATCCTGGGAAAAGACCTGTGGGTTAGGGCCCACTCAAAAGATACACCGTTGAAAAGATTACATGAAAAGGAGAATGCACCGGTTGAATTGAAAGGCTTGAATGAGATACCAATCTCGAAAGAGCTTGAACGAATGCAGAGTGGAAACACGAATCTTCGAGATATCTTGAGCACTCCGGAACAATTAAATAGCGAGAAGTGAATGATTAAGAATTGCACCGGCATGAGAAAGCATTGAAACGAGGAAAGGAGATGATCAACAAAGCTTGACTTGAAATCACCGGAGAAGAAAAACGAGTGAAGAGTGACGAACTTGAAGCTCCGTTGGCATCTTCATGAGAATCACCGGATAAGAATATTGATAGAAAAGAATGGAGAGACTTCGCATCAATAATATGGATACTCGATTAAGAGATCTGAATCCTTGGAGAAAAACAAAGGGAGGGAGGGCGGGAAAAACAAAGACAACTTGGAGACGGATGAAACAAACACCGTTGAGAAGAAGTGATAATTGATCTTGCGGAAGTTGAAATGGTCGGATCCACTAGAAGAGAAGCACACCGGTTGACGAGATTGGCATAACAATCTCGATTATCAAGGAGGATTAGTATTCACATAGGAGTATGAGAACACCATTTAGGAAAGGTATGGAATCAACACTTGACATTGAAGCAACTCGAATACCACAACTCAAAACAAAAACAAAGGATTGGCTTGCAGAATAAGCCAGAACAAACATATGATAGAGATTTCGTCTGAAGTTTTTGTGGTGGGGCCTACACGGGCTCGATCGTACAACACCATCATGTACAAGGCAGTGCACATGACATACGAAGCGTCCCCGAGTCAGCATAGCCAAGGACTCTTTAAGACACAACGAGGCCACTGTAAAACCGATCGTGAATAGGCGGACCACTAGACGTCGAACCCCAATTTCATATCATACATCTGTCGGAAAGATATCCTAAGAGCTACTTGAATTCCCACTTATAGACTCCCGAAACTTTCCGGTTGTGCAATCAGGTGTTGGGGATACAGGGGAAGCATAATATCTCACCCAAACTAGCAAATCCTACATCCAGTTGTATCCATCCTTCAACACATAACCAAGAAACCTTCGGAAATCATCTACCTCAACCTTCGAAAAGCATCTGTTATACAAGTTATGGCGATACTCTCGATCTCCCGCCCCAGTACTGGGTTGCGTCGAGGTTATCTCACCAACGAACTGCATAAAAGAGATTTTCGATGTCGGCGTACTAAACTCAGGTATTCCAGAATTGCAACGATAAAATTATGATGACAACACCTCAGAGCTCAATGTCCCGGGACACTTCCACTAAACCCCTGACAGGAGGCACCAAGACAATGTTCTCATCGTAAAACCATCGGAACGATTCCAAGATACCCGCGTGATCCTAAATTTTTTTAGTGAAATTTGAGAAGAGAAGAGTCAAAACTCTATGTCAGGATGCCTTACCAGAGCGATGAGGAGACTGGGAAGTAAAAATAATTCCTAAACTCTCTGATATATAATTCCTAAATGACTCAAAACATTTTTCTAGACACAACTCGGCCGCTAAAAATGGTCAAGCAATGGGGCTCCTAAGGTCAGGGAAGGCTCTGATTACCAACTTGTAACACCCTCGATGCGACTATATCTCCCACGTGTCGAGGCACGACTAAGAGGCATAATCGCATTGAAGGCATATGTCGCAAGTTAGGCAATCTTCACAACATCCCATGTAATATATATGTAATAAAGGGGGAGATAACATAGTTGGCTTACACTCGCCACGTCAATCAAGTACATAAATAACATTACATCATCCAAACACTCATGGCCCGACTACAGCGCCAAAATAAAAGATAACCCAAGAAGCGACACGGTCCCAATCACCCCCAACTGGGCACCACTACTGATCATCAAGAAAGGAAACATAGTAACGTTGAGAGTCTTCGTCGAACTCCCACTTGAGCTCAAGCGCGTCTCCTGGAGCGGAATCATCAGGCCCTGCATCTGGTGTAATAGTAATCTGTGAGCCACAGGGACTCAGCAATCTCGCACCCTCGCGATCAAGACTATTTAAGCTTATAGGTATGGCAAGGTAAAATATGTGGAGCTGCAGCAAGCGACTAGCAAGTAAGGTGGCTAACTTATACGCAAAAGAGAGTGAGAAGAGGAGGCAAGCCGCGAGCGAGCAACTAGAGGATAACCTGCGCAAACATTACTCCAACACCGTGTCCACTTCCCGGACTCCGTGGAGAAGAGGCCATCACGGTAATGCACTCAGTTGATTCATTTTAATTAAGTTAAGGTTCAAGTTATCTACAACCAGACATTAACAAATTCCCATCTGCCCATAACCGCGGCATGGCTTTCGAAAGTTTAAATCCCTGCAGGGGAGTCCCAACTTAGCCCATGACAAGCTCTCACAGTCAATGAAGGAATAGACCTCCTCCCAAGATGTTCCGATTAGACTCGGTATCTCGGTACTTCAAGACAACTCCGACAATGGTAAAACAAGTCCAGCAAAACCACCCGCTGTGCCGACAAATCCCGATAGGAGCTGCACATATCTCGTTCTCAGGGCACACCGGATAAGCTAAGCATACGGGAGCCAACGTAACCCAAGTTGCCAAGGGACGGCCCCGCACAGTGCTCTAGGTTGGACCAACACTCAGAGGAGCACTGGCCCGGGGGTTTAAAATAAGATGACCCTTGAGTCCGCGAAACCCAAGGGAAAAGGCTAGGTGGCAAATGGTAAAACCAAGGTTGGGAATTGCTGGAGGAGCTTTATTCAAGGCGGACTGTCAAGGAGTTCCCATTATAACCCAACCGCGTAAGGAACGCAAAATCCGGGAACATAACACCGATATGACGGAAACTATGGCGGCAAGAGTGGAACAAAACACTAGGCGAGAGGCCGAGCCTTCCATCCTTTACCAAGTATATATATGCATTAAGATAACAAGATAATATAATGATATCCCAACAAGTAAAATAAATGTTCCAACAAGGAACGGCCTCCAATCTTCACCTGCAACTAGCAACGCTATAAGAGGGGCTGAGCAAATCGGTAACATAGCCAATCAACGGTTTGCTAGGACAATGGTGGGTTAGAGGTTTGACATGGCAATTTTGGGAGGCTTGAAAGCAAGTGGTAGGCATCGTAGCATTGGCATAGCAAAAGAGCGAGCAAACTAGCATAGCAAAGATAGTAGTGATTTCAAGGGTATGATCATCTTGCCTGCACAGTTGTCAGAGTTGACTGGATCCTCGAAAGCAAACTCAATGGGCTCCTCGTTAGCAAACTCGTCTCCCGACTCTACCCAAACAAGACAAACAAGCAACAAGGATACAATCAACCACGTGCAAGGATCAAACAATATGATGCGATGCTGATATGCTATGCGGGATGCATAGGCAAGATATGACAGGAAATGCAAGAACCTGGCATCAACTTGGGAATCCAAGTGTGCCACTGGAAAGATGAGATGAAATCGCTTGAAAACGATATAAAGAACGCCGGAATCGGAGTTACGGTTTAGAAATGGCAAGCGATTCAAAAATGACACCGGTCTGCGATTTACAGCAAGTAGCCATCTAAATGCAATGAGATGAACATGCTACAGCACCCAAACATGACAACAAAATACATGGCAGGGATGCATTCAAGATGCTTAACAAAATTCTAGCACTGAGCTACGGCCAATTCATCCATTAACAGGTTCAAACAAGCATGGCAAAAATGCATATGGCAAACAGATCTCAAACTTAGTGAAATTAACACTTGTCTAGAATTTCAGATCAGGTAGCACTCTTCGGAGCAACAAAACTACATGTTACAGGACCTGAACATGGCAAAGTAAAGTATGGCATGGAGCTACTCGAAGAGCTTAACAAAAGTCCCTTAGTGACCTTGAGCCAAAAGGGATCAGAAAATACAATTGCAAGCATGTGAACATAGCAAAAACATAATCAGTTCTCAGACTTAGTGAAAACTGACACATGCTGAAATATAACTCAAGTAGGCATGTTTACGAGCTCGATGCACTCACTACAGAGCAATTCATGATAAGCTAAGCATACATCTATCAAGAATACACAAAATGCAAGCTATACATGGCAAGAACAACAACATCGCATGAACGGATCAACTACAACATCATCGGCAAAATTGCAAACAAGTTGACAATCTGCCCAGATTCACAAAGTAGCAAAAGTAGAGCTCAATTAACGCAAGATAGGCTGCTCCATAATCGCAAACAAAGACACGGATGGATAGAGCACTACAAGATTAACAAAACATCCTTACTGATCATCCTCAAAAGAGGCACGGATCACTAGGAAACAACATGAACATATGACAACATGAGATAAACAGCTCAAGGACTTAGTGGAATTGCTAAGTCCCTGAAAACAGAATTAACAAGTGCACCACTTTGCAAGCTTGCACTAGTCCCCACACACATCACTAAAATACATGGGTTGCACCTCTGGAAAGATGACAAAACCCTTAACAAAACATATGTAGAGCATCAGGGCATATTATGCACACAATAATCATGGCAAAAATAACAAAAACCTAAATGGAGCAGCAGATCTGACAATTATCTCAAGTAGCCCTCTTCTAACAGCATTTCAGGCATCAAGATGAACTCAAATGAAAATGATGCAATGGAATGAAATGATGTACTCTCTGGGATGAACATTTTGATATGCTAAATGCCAAAATCAGAGTTACGGATGCAAAGTTACGGCAGGTCAAAGTATGCAACATGAGCTAGGGTTTCTAAGGGAAAAATCAACCCGAGGACTTAGATCTAGATGGCCGAGCACGGAAAACGAGGATCGCCGGATTGAGCTCGCCGGAGGAGGGAGATGGCCGGAGGGCTTGCCGGCCCGAGAGACGACGGCGAGGCGGCGGCGGAAGGCGGCGTCGGCGGCCGGGCGGCG
>NC_041390.1:392680501-392727192 GCF_002162155.2 Triticum dicoccoides | reverse complement strand
GGGCCGGGGAGGGCCCCGCGCGGGCCTGCGGGCCGGTGCGGCGGGATCCGGTGGCGGTGAACGGCGGAGTGCCACGTGGCGGCGGGGAGGTGGACCGGACAATGTCCGTCGGCAGGAATTTTGTCCGGCGCGTGCGAGGATGAGTGGATCTAGGGTTTCGTCCGGATTTTCGGGGTGGAGGCTATATATATAGGTAGAGGGAGCTAGGAGAGTCCAAATGAGGTGCGGTTTTCGGCCACGCGATCGTGATCGAACGCTCTAGATGATGGAGCAGGTTTATGTGGGCTTTGGGCCAAAATGGAGGGGTGTTGGGCTGCAACACACACGAGGCCTTTTCGGTCCCTCGGTTAACTGTTGGAGTATCAAACGAAGTCCAAATGATACAAAACTTGACAGGCGGTCTACCAGTAGTAAACCAAGGCCGCTTGGCAAGTCTCGGTCCAATCCGGAAATGTTTAATCCTCACACACGAAAGAAAGATAGAATTGACCACCGGAGGAGAACGAAGCACCGGAATGCAAAACGGACAACGGGGAAAATGCTCGTATGCATGAGATGAACACGTATGCAAATGCAATGCACATGATGACATGATATGAGATGCATGACAACGACAACAACACACGGAGACAAAGACCCGAACCCGAGAAAAAAAATTAACTTAACGCCGGAAACGGCAAGAGTTGGAGTACAAATTGGGAAAGCTATATTCGGGGTGTTACAATGAAGATACAAGATTGAAGACTTCGTCCCGTGTCCGGATGGGACTTTCCTTGGCGTGGAAGGCAAGCTTGGCGATGCGGATATTCAAGATCTCCTACCATTGTAACCGACTCTGTGTAACCCTAACCCTATCCGGTGTCTATATAAACCGGAGGGTTGTAGTCCGTAGGACATCAACTCCATATACAACAATCATACCATAGGCTAGCTTCTAGGGTTTAGCCTCCTTGATCTCGTGGTAGATCTACTCTTGTACTACCAATATCATCAATATTAATCAAGCAGGAGTAGGGTATTACCTCCATCGAGAGGGCCCGAACCTGGGTAAAAACATCGTGTCCCTTGTCTCCTGTTACCATCCGGCCTTGATGCACAGTTCGGGACCCCCTACCTGAGATCCGCCGGTTTTGACACCGACAATGCCCCTGAAGATAATCATGTTGAAGAAGGAGCGCCAGCGTTGTTGGGGTCGTTTGTTGATGTAGGGCCTGCCGTAGTGTCGTCCAAATCTTCATGTTCATCAGTGTCGCGCGATGAAGAAAATGAGCTGGCCACCAGAGAAGGAACTTGGACCTTCTTGAATTTCTTCGGTGGAGGTGCAGACCAGTCAAAATCTTCTTTGAGACCCATGTTCTTCAGATCTTCTTCACCATACAGATGTGACATGATTGCCCAGGTGCGACCGAAGACTTGATGGAGGTAGTAGTGGTTTTTCTTCACTGCATTGTGTGTGGCAGTCATGTTGTGAAGAAATGAACCAAATTGACGCTTAACCCATTTGTGATTTCGATCCACCTTCTGGTGAAGACTAAGCAGAAGTTCACGGTCAGTCATCACACGCGGAGCAGTGGCTTGAGGAGTGGACTTAGGTGCATTGGCAGAGTCATGTGTGGCAGAGTCATCATTGGTGGAATAAGATGCAGCTTTGCGAAACTGACCATCCAATGGACGAATGCCTTCATCTATTACAGCTGGTGCCTTGCCCTTTCAATCAACGGAGGAATATGTCTGCTTGAGGACTTCAACTGGGGGCAAGTAGCTGAGGTGATTCTGGAAATTAGTTTTGTAGTTGAGTGAAGACCTTGTTATGAGGAATCTCATAATCCAAGGTGCATAAGGCTTCAGCTCAAACGGAGACAGTGCAACATTGGCCATAGTCCTCATGAAGAAATCATGATAATTGACAGGAATGCCATGAACGATGTTGAATACCAGATTCTTCATGATGCCAACAATTTCCTCATCAGATGAGTCGTGGCCATTGATGGGACTGATTATCCTCGTAAGAATACGATAGACAGTTCTAGGCACGTACAGCAATTCCTTCACGAGGAATTTGGTTCTAGGTGCCTGACCTGTTTCAAAGGCTTCATCAGCACCTGCATGTAATGGTGTGTGAGCTCAGGTTCACTGTAGATGCAGCGAGCTTCTTCAAGGGGAGGACTGAGTGGTAGAGCACGAAGCAATTCAGAGGCTGGTGCAGTGTAGTGAGTGTTTTCAGACATCCAGTCTAGCACCCATGAATTCACATCTTCAGCATCGCCGGTGATGTGCAACGTTGCATAGAATTGAAGAATTAGTTCTTCATTCCAATCGCAGATGTCAGAGCAAAAGTTGAGCAGTCCAGCATCGTGAAGAACACTGAGGACTGGTGCGAAGCATGGCAGAGATTCCATATCCACGTGAGGAATATGCTCATGGTAGAAGATCTTCTCCTTGTTGAACAACACTGAGGAATAGAAATTGGCTTGACTAACACTCCAGAAACGCCTCTTCCTAATGCGAGCAGAGTCATATGGGTTGTAATCTTTGAAGAATACATGCTCGCCGAAGAAATCATCAGCCTTGAACTTTTGCTTGCATGAGAAAGGATCCTTTGGCTTCGGCAGAGGAGTGTCAGTGAGTTGCATCACGACCTTGGGAATCTCAATCGCAGGTTCTTCAGGCTGAGGAATTTCTGGTTCCTCCTCAGTGGCAGTCTGCGTTGTTGGTTGTTCAGCAGCAATAGTTTCTTCAGCACTAGTGGCTGGAATTTCCTCATGGCAAGATGCATTGGGATGAGTTTCTTCAGAGCCCATGTGTACAGTTTGTGTAGGGGATTGAGGAATTTGTTGTAGAGGGGTGAACATTGGTGAGTTTGGATGCTGACTTTCCCAGAATTCATCACTGATTACGGGTGTGGAGCAGCCAATGTCCACATCTTCATCTTCCATTTCTTCAATGCCAGCCTCTTCAGCTGTGAACTGAGGCATAGGCAAGGAGATGATAGGTGTTGAAGGGATCACATCCACTTCAATTTCTTCATCCAATGGTTCAGACGAAGTAGCAGAAGGAGTTTCTTCATCAGATCCGCTGGGGATCACATATTCTTCATCAAAGGGAACAAGGTCCTTTGATGGTCTGGTTGAGATGGGAACAACATCAATCGGATTTGCAAACAAACTTGTCATAGGCTTCATTTTCTTCGGAGCTGAAGAATCTGAAGCAGCTGATGCTTTCCTTTTCTTCACTGCAGCACGCTTTGCAGCCTTGGTCTTCTTCACATCTGATGCAGATGGAAGGATTGGAGTTGAAGTTGGTGCAGGGGCAGCTGAGGAATCTGGTTGATTTTCTTCAAGCACAACTGATGCAGTTGCCCTGAGTTCTTCAGTTTCTTCAGGCACACCACTAGTGGGTGCCCTGGCAATTTCTTCAGCGACTGTAATTTCCTCATCAGCCCTGGAACTCACATTATCTTCAGCAGCCTGATTGTCATCAGCGGTGCTGGCATTTTCTTCAGTAGGCTGAGCAGATGCTTCAGCCTGAGGATTTTCCTGTTGCGTTGGGGCTGCAACATTGGAAGTGAAGTTATTTGCAAGTTTCACAAAACGAACCTTGGATCCAAGCCAATCAGAGCGATATGCGTCAAAGTTATCACTGAGTTTCTTAATCTCAGTCTGAATTGTGACAAGTTCTTCAGTTGTCATAGAGACAACGTTTTTCTTCAGATAGCGCTCTTTCTTGTACTGCGCTTTCTTGATCTTCCTGGCCTTCTCAAATTTCCACTTTTCTTCTTGAATGAAGTGGGTCAGCATGTGACTCTGGCCAGGAGTCAGCTTGAAGTCAGGCAAGGGAGTGTTGGGGTCCTTGTGCCAATCATCAATGTAGTCGAGGATCAGCTTGGGATCCAAAAGCAGTGGCACTTCTGATCCTTTGGCTCTAGCGGCCCTGACTTGCCTGTCTTTGATGATTTCTGCAAGTTCATCATCATCAGCTTCGTCTTCATCAGACGGCACTTGGAAAGCGACTTGCTTCTTTTGAGGACTTGGGCGAGGACCTCGTCCAGCAGTGGCCTTTGTCTTCAGCAGTGAGGGGTCAGCTGAGGAACTTGGTGCAGCTGAGGAACTAGCTGAGACACCTGAGGCAATGGAGATGCCGGCAGTCCTTTGGCATGAAGCGAGATGCACAGGTGCTGAGGATTTGGTCGGAACAACTGAAGGCTTTGGTGGAGGAGCTGAGGACTTTGGAGGAACAGGAGCAGCATGAGGAATTGGCCGTGAGGGCTTTGATGATTCTGGCCGTGAGGGCATTGCTGAGGAACTTGGCCTGCGTGCAGGCTTCTTAGACATAACCTTCTTTGGCTTGACAGCAGAGGCCTCAGCAGAGGCAGCAGCAGCGGCAGAGTCTTCATTGAATTTCCTCACTGCTTCTCTGGCTTGCTTAGCCAACTTGGTTTGGCGCTTGGCCCATTCATCAGGATAATCCTCACCGCTCTTGAGGCTGGTGGGATCTGCTATTTGGCCAGGTGCCAACGGAGCTCTTGGGCATGGAGGATTGAGTGCGAATTTCTTCATGTACTTAGGAGTGACATATCTGTACTCCCTCCATTCTCTTGCCCATCTCCTCTCTATCCTCTGTTTGCGCACTTTGCGCTCATTCTTGGTTTCCTCAGTAGGTGTGCAGTACCCAGCATATATGTCATCAGGGATGTCAAACGCTGTATTTACCTCAGGACTCTTTCCTCCCTTCTATGGCCTTTTACCATTATCCATTTTCTTCGGTTGAGGAAGTTGAACAATCGAATTCTGTGAAGAAGTATGCAACTTTTCTTCGAGGAACGCTGCAAATGAGTTAAGTTGATGAGAACCTAGTGATTCAGCAGCTGACATGTGTACCTGTGAATAGAGTATAGTTGCGAGGAATTTGGAGAGGTCATATGCGTTCTCAGAAGGTTTTTCAAAAAGAACAAGTTTGTGGAATTTGACCAGATGAGTCTTGAAGATTTTCACTAAGTGTTCTTTGTCTTAGGTTCCAGAGTTGTATAGATCGAAGATCCACACAATTGAGGAATCTTGAAGAAAAATGATGCTTAGAGAAACGAATCAAGAACATATGACTTGTGAGGTGTTCAGTGTGTGAAGATATTAAGAAAAACACTTTTGAAGATTTTGTACAGAATCATTCGAATCAACGAGGGCAGTAAAAGTAACTTTTAATTACCCTGGACGAAGAACACGACGAACTGGAGAAGATGTGAAGTTCATCTGTGGAGATCTTCCACGCCCTAACTTGGCGGAGGAAGACGGCTACAGCGGCGGCGGAGTGAAGATTTCCGTGGTCGGCGCGAGTACGTCGGTGACGAAGTCGAGGTAGTGAAGCTCTTCCTCACCGGCGGCGATGAAGTAGCGGCGGTGCTAGGGTTTGAGAAGCTCGAGCTGGAGAGAGAGGTCGAGCGGAGTAAAAGAAGTGAGGAAGGGAAGGAGGGGTATTTATAGCCACGGTGAAAAACTGCTCGCCCAAAGAAATTGGACGAACATGCCCCTGACCCTTCTCATTCGCATGACATGTGTCACCCACATAGTGAGAGGTGGAGATCGTGTTAGATCGTGGGTGAGTGGATAAGTGTATCGTGGGATGCGGAACGGTTTGAGCAGTAAAGCCGAAAACTTAGATAAGATAGGTTTTAAAGTTCCGTTTGCAACTTCTTCAGCTGACAAGGACACAGTGAAGATTTTGAACGAGTTTCAAATAGAACGCACATGAAGACTTTGTGAATAGATTGGGTTGAGTAAAGCATAGAGGGGAAGGGTCCAATCACATTCACTTAGCAGAAAATCAACTTGAAGAAATAGCAATAAGTGAATGCTGTAGAGGACATAAACTCATATATATATATATAGCCAATGAAGAAAAACGACGGAACCAGTGAAGACTATGCAAAGTTGAAGAATATGAATAATTGAGGAATTTCAACTTTTGGTGGTGGCGTGACCCACCGTATAAGAATGATGATTTCAGACACCGCGTACAATTATCGTAGGGTTCTGAGAATCAAATTCTTCGTTAATTTCTTCACACTAAGAGTGTTATTCTTCATTGATTGAAGAAAAATGATTCTTCATGTGTTGCACATCTAAGTCATCAATTTTGCATAAGTGTTAGGATGAGTGTCCTTTTCAAAGAACATTCAAAGATTATAGGATATTTAGCTCACACTGCAACTTGCTAAATCTCTTCTGATCCAAGGGCTTTGTGAAGATATCGGCTAGCTATTCTTCAGTCTTCACATGCTCAATAGAAATGTCGCCCTTCAACACATGATCACGAAGAAAATGATGAAGAATCTGAATGTGCTTTGTCTTCGAGTGCTGAACTGGGTTGTGAGCAATCTTGATGGCACTCTCATTGTCACAGAAGAGAGGCATGTTCTTCATGTTGACGCTGTAGTCCTTGAGAGTTTGCTTCATCCATAGCAATTGGGCACAGCAAGAACCAGCGGCAATGTACTCGGCTTCAGCAGTAGATAGTTATACGCAGTTCTGTTTCTTCGAGGACCAACAGACCAAAGATCGTCCGAGGAAATGACATGTACCAGATGTTGACTTACGATCCACACGATCACCAGCATAGTCAGAGTCAGAATATCCAACAAGATCAAAAGTCGAGCCCTTGGGGTACCATAATCCAAGTGTTGGTGTGTGAGCTAGATATGAAAGAATATGCTTCACGGCCTTATGGTGTGATTCCTTCCGTGTAGCTTGAAATCGGGCACACATGCAAACACTAAGCATTATATCGGGCCTAGATGCACATAAGTACAATAAGGAACCTATCATGGAGCGATATACCTTATGATCGAAGTCAATACCATTTTCATCAGTGCACAGATGGCCATTTGTGGGCATAGGAATTTTGACGCCTTTGCAATCTTGCATGCCGAATTTCCTCAGTACATCCTTGAGGTATTTCTCCTGAGATATGAATATGCCATTGTGTTGTTGACGAATTTGAAGACCTAAGAAGAATTTCAACTCTCCCATCCTAGACATTTGATATTCTTCACTCATCATATAGGCAAATTCATCACTATAACGTTGGTCAGTACAGCCAAAGATAATATCATCAACATATATTTGGCACACAAACAATTCACCATCATAAGATTTAGTGAAAAGAGTAGGGTCGAGTGAACCGGGTTTGAAGCCTTTCTTCATGAGGAGTTCCTTCAAGGTATCATACCAAGCCCGTGGGGCCTACTTGAGGCCATAGAGGGCCTTGTTGAGTCTGAAGACTTTGTCAGGATTCTTTGGATCTTCAAAACCTGGGGGTTGAGCAACATATACTTCTTCCTCAAGCTTACCATTGAGGAATGCACCTTTCACATCCATTTGATATAAAGTGATATCATTATGGTTAGCATAAGCAAGTAATATGCGAATAGCCTCAAGTCTAGCAACAGTTGCAAAAGTTTTATCGAAATCAATTCCTTCAACCAGTGTGTAGCCTTGAGCTACAAGTTGTGCCTTATTCCTCACCACAAGGCCATTTTCATCTTGCTTGTTACGGTAGATCCACTTTGTGCCGATGATATTGTGCTTGCGAGGATCTGGACGTTTAACCAGTTCCCAGACATTGTTGAGCTCGAACTGATGTAATTCTTCTTGCATGGCCTGAATCCACTCAGGCTCCAAAAATGCTTCATCTACCTTAGTGGGCTCTGTAATAGAGACAAAAGCATACTGCCCACAAAAGTTAGACAAATGTGAAGCTTTTGAGCGTGTGAGAGGACCTGGCGCTTTGATGTCATTGATGATCTTTCAACTTGCACTTCTTTTGCAATGCGAGGATGAGCTGGTTGTTGTTGAAGAGTTTGATCAGCGTTTTCTTCAGCACCATTTTCTTCAGTGCATTAGCTCGACGTTCTTCATGTTCTGGAATGAATTCTTCAGCAGATTCTTCAGTAGGAATGACATCCTCAGTAGCCTTGAACTTGATAGTTTCCTCAGGTGCTGGTTCATCTATCATAGTAGGTAGGTGCTCTCTTTGCGAGCCATTAGTTTCATCGAACCGCACATCTACAGTTTCAACAACTTTGTGAAGAATGTTGTTGAAGACTCTGTAGGTGTGTGAGTCCTTTCCGTAACCAAGCATAAAACCTTCATGTGCTTTCGGTGCAAATTTTGAGTTGTGATGAGGATCCCTAATCCAACATTTAGCACTGAAGACATTGAAATAACTTACATTGGGTTTCTTATCAGTGAGGAGTTCATAGGCAGTCTTTTTGAAGAATTTGTGAAGATATACTCTGTTGATGATGTGGCACGCGGTATCAATTGCCTCAGTCCAGAAACGACAAGGCGTTTTGTATTCATCAAGCATAGTGCGAGCCATCTCAGCAAGAGTCCTGTTCTTGCGCTCCATGATGCCATTCTGCTGAGAAGTGTAGGGAGCAGATAACTCATGAGTAATACCAAGTTCATCAAGATAGTCATCGAGACCAGAATTCTTGAACTCAGTGCCATTGTCACTTCTGATGTGCTTGATCTTCACACCAAAGTTGGTTGAAGCCCTCAAGGAAAATCGTTTGAAGACTTCCTGCACTTCATGTTTGTAAGTAACAAGGTGTACCCATGTATAGCGAGAATAATCATCAACAATAACAAAGCCATATTGAGATGCTTCATTTGAAATAGCAGAATAATGATTAGGACCAAAGAGATCCATGTGAAGCAATTCAAACGGGCGAGTGGTGGTCATGATAGTCTTCGCTGGATGCTTGGCCTTCGTCATCTTCCCAGCTTCACAGGCTCCGCATAGGTGATCCTTGAGGAATTTGACATTCTCGATGCCAATGACATGCTTCTTCTTCGCAAGCGTGTGCAAATTCCTCATGCCTGCATGACCAAGTCGTCGATGCCAGAGCCAGCCTTCTGAAGCTTTTACAAGTAAGCACACGGCTGGTTGTGGTCCTGTAGAGAAATCAACAATATACAGATCTCCTCTCCTAAAGCCTTCAAATACTTTGGAATTGCCAGCTTCCATAACCACAAGACAATGGTACTTGCCAAAGACAACAACCATATCAAGATCACAAAGCATTGAGACAGACATAAGGTTGTATCCTAAGGACACAACAAGCATGACTTTGTCCATGTGTCGATCCTTTGTAATCGCAACCTTACCTAGACCCAATACCTGACTTTTGCCTTTGTCAGAAAAGATGATATGCTTCAGATGCGACAGAGATAACAGAGCATCCATCAATAGATTCTTATCACCAGTCATGTGGTTTGTCCATCCACTATCGAGGACCCACTCGGTGGCTTTAGGTTGATCATCCTGCAGACGAATTAGTGCAGCTTACAAACTCATATACTTCATCAGTGAAGAATATGACATCAATTCATCAGATCAATTTCATCAAGTAAAAGGATTGATAAAGCAATATGAGGACGTGAGAAATGAAAGTTCATTTCTTCATGATTAGCCTGCGTCCTATCAGGCATTGCTCAGGTCTCCAGCAAATTCTTTAGACGATTACGCGTGTCTGGAGACCTGACCCTGCAGAAGAGATTAGTTATTTTTCTTCACCACCCACATCTGAAGGGGTGGCAAAGAGTTCATCATTCTGCGAGCTCCATACGAGAAGGATGGCATAGAAGCCAGTCCATTTCATTTCACATAAGAGGGGTTAGAGTAAGCATAAGAGTATACAGAGAAATTCTTCGAGGACTTATGGACATAATGATTTGAAGAATAATGCACATATCCATAATCCTTAGATCTTCCCTGCGAAACAGATGGGTTAGCACGATGATTTTCATATGAGGACTTTGGTCCAAATGAGGAATTTGGTCCATATGAGGTCTTGAATCCATATGAAGAATTTGGTCCATATGAAGAATTTGATCTGGGGTTCCTATTCTTCACAGGTGGTGTCATGATGACATTCACCTGAAGATTTTCAAGGCATCTTTTGGGAACCCAGATTTTCTTCATAGGAGAGCTGTTCCTACAGTTAGTGCCAACATATCTAGCAAATACTTCACCATTCTGATTTTTGAATAGCTTATAGTTGGAGTCAATTGACTCATTATCAGAATGAGGAGATTCACATGCAAATCCAGATAAGTTTGATGGATCAACTGGAGGTCCCTTTGCAGCAACCCATGTAGTTTTGGGGTACTGCTCAGGCTTCCAATATGTACCATCAGCATTGAGTTTCCTCTCAAAGGCGATACCCTCTTTCCTAGGGTTCCTGTTGAGGATCTTCTTTTTAAGCACATCACAAAAGAGCTTGATTCCCTTTGAGGCTTTTGTACATGACTATCGTGTACAATTCCTTCAGCCCTGCATCGTCAGTGATACTAGCAATGTCCTCAGATGAGGAATTAGTGATAGCAGAGGCATGTGAAGAATTTGAAACATTAGCAGCATTTGAACATTCAGGTGAAGAATTAGCAGATTCACGTTCAATGGACTTCAAGCATGGAGGAACAAATTCTTCCTGAGAATCGCTGATTTGTTGAACAAGTAATGAATCGCGCTCCTTCTGAAGATCTTCATAACTCACTCTTAGCTTTTCAAGATCTTGCTTTCTTTGAAGAAATTCATAAGAAAGCTTCTCATGATCGGATAAGAGAGTGTTATGATGACTTTGAAGACTGTCAAACCTAGTCTGAAACCTCTGAAGATTTTCAGTTAGGGCTTTAGTGCGATCCATTTCTTCACTCAACATATCATCACTTTTGTCTAGCATGGTTTGAACCTTTTCTAAAGCCCTTTGTTGTTTTACAGCAATCTTAGCAAGTTTAGAATAGCTGGGCTTAAGATTTTCATCAGATTCATTCTCACTTGATTCAGATGAGGTATATTTAAGTACCTTGTCACCCTTTGCCATGAAGCAGTAGGTGGGAGCGTAGTCATCATCCCCTTCATCAGCTTTGTTGGTGAGTTTATTTTCTTCAGTGTTGAAGATAGACTTGCTGACGAATGCAGTAGCGAGAGCTAGGCTTGCCACTCTGGATTTGGACTCCTCAGATGACTCCTCTTCCTCATTTTCTTCAGATTCAGCTTCAGAGTCTATTTCCTTGCCAATGAATGCCCTGGCCTTCTTGGAGCTGCTCTTCTTGTGATATGAAGGCTTTGAGGATTTTGATGATGAGGATTTTGAGGATTTCTTCTTTTTCTTTGCATCATCACAACTGTAATCCTTGTATTTATTCTTCTTTGATTCCTTTTCCCATTGAGGACAGTCTTGAATGTAATGTCCAGGCTTCTTGCATTTGTGGCAGAGCCTCCTCTTGTAGTCACTTGATGAGGAATTATTGCTCCTTGAGGGTCTTCCAAGGCGACCATGTCTTGAGAACTTTTGGAACTTCTTCATGAGCAGAGCCAGGTCATGGCTCAATTCTTCAGAATCACCAAGGCTGCTATCAGAGTCTTCATCTTCGGACTCAGATACTGCCTTGGCCTTTAGTGCACGTGATCTGCCATAGCTCGAACCATAGAGATCTCTCTTTTCAGCAAGTTGGAACTCATGAGTATTTAGCCTCTCGAGAATATCAGCGGGATCAAGTGACTTGTAATCAGCACGTTCTTGTATCGTCAATGCTAGAGTGTCAAATGAGGAATCGAGCGATCTCAGCAATTTCTTCACCACCTCATGATCGGTGATGTCCGTGGCACCAAGTGCTTGAAGCTCATTTGAGATGTCAGTGAGGGGATCGAAGGTTTGTTGAACATTTTCATTGTCGAGTCTTTTGAAGTGGTTGAAGAGATTGCGAAGAACATCAACTCGAGAGTCACGCTAAGTTGAGACTCCTTCATTCACTTTGGACAACCTGTCCCAGATAAGCTTCACTGTTTCCAAAGCACTCACTCTGCCATACTGTCCTTTGCTCAGATGGCCATATATGATATTCTTCGCTTGAGAGTCAAGTTGCTTGAATCTCTTCACATCAGCAGCATTCAGAGAAGGTGTGACTGAGGGAACACCATTTTCCACAACATACCAGAGATCGTTATCAATTGCCTCAAGATGCATTCGCATCTTATTCTTCCAGTAGGGGTAGTCCGTCCCATCGAAGGTAGGACACCCAGCAGAGAACTTGATCATACCTACGGTCGACATAACTAAAACTCCAGGCGATTAAACCAAAATCACACAGAACAAGGGAGTACCTTGCTCTGATACCAATTGAAAATCTGTTATATCGACTAGAGGGGGGGGTGAATAGGCGATTTTTATGAAATTCTTCACTGAGGAATTTGCCGGTGAGGAAATTCCTTAGCGAAGAACTACTAGCAGCGGAATAAGTACTCAAAAGTAAACATAACAGAATACAAGCATAGTCATCATGATGAAATGAAGACAGACACAGAGTACAGGAAGCGTAAGCACATGATAACTCGGGATGAAGACAAACAGATTGCAGAAATTGAACTGAGGAAATTGAGAAAGTCTTCAGTCAAAGTCTTCAAACACAGATATGAACAAACACGCAACACAGTTATGAGGAAATGAAAGAGTTGAGGAAATAGAACCAGTAAGCTTGGTGAAGACAATGATTTGGTAGACCAGTTCCAACTGCTGTCTCAGTTGTATGTCTGGTTGGAGCGGCTGAGTATTTAAACTCGAGGACACACAGTCCCGGACACCCAGTCAAGGACACTTAGTCCAAGACACCCAGTCCTCACCGTATTCTCCTTGAACTAAGGTCACACAGACCTCATCCAATCACTCGTGGTAAGTCTTCAGGCGACTTCCAAACCTTCACAAACTTGGTCACTCGGCGATCGACAATTCCTCTTGGATGCTCTAGACCATGACGCCTAACCGTCTGGAAGAAGCACAGTCTTCAAAGGTAACAAGTGTCGGATCCACTCAGGATCAATCTCTCCAGTGATGCTCAATCACTTGGGGTTTGTAGGTGTTTGGGTTTTGGGTTTTTGGTTTTTCCTCACTTGATGATTTTCGCTCAAAGTCCTCAGAGGACGGGTTGCTCTCAAATGACAAGTGTCGATTTCTCTCGGAGCAGCCAACCAGATAGTGGTTGTAGGGGGCGGCTATTTATAGCCTAGGGAGCAGCCCGACATGATAAGACATAAATGCCCTTCAATGATATGACCGTTAGGTGGATAGATATTTTGGGACAGCTGGCGCATAGCACAGCAACGGTCGGAATTTTGAGTAGCAAAATCCTCAGGGCTATCATGTTCCTCACTGTGTAGGCAATCCGCACTGGCGAATTCCTAACTCCTCATTCAGGACAAATTTCTCAGAGACCATAAGAACTTCGTCTCTGTCACTGAAGAAATTGAGTGAACTGTATGAGATTTCCAATGGCTTAACTCGAAGGGATTGGTAGGTGTAGGATTTTGAGTTGAGCATCACATGGAAATTTTTCCTTAGTATTTCCTCGACCCCCTTTAACACTACGGTGTTTCCTATGACTCAAGAAAGAGAGAAACAAAACTATGAAAACGAAAGTCTTCAAGCATCATATTCCTCGCATGAATATCAAGTCTTCACGGACACACCAATTTCTTCACTTTCAAAGTCTTCATGAAAGTCTTCAAAAATACCAAAATTTTCAGTCGAAGATATTCATTTTTAGGGGTCGACTTTTCCTATAAATATCAAACTCCTCATAGACTTATAGACCTGTGCACACTCACAAACGCATTAGTCCCTTAACCTATAAGTCTTCAATACACCAAAATCACTAAGGGGCACTAGATGCACTTACAGTCACCTCATGGGGAAGTTAGTATGACTCTAGCCCCCGAGCCCTCCAACTGCCTGGATCCATCAAAGTGAACAGTCCAATATGTGTTATCTGGCTTTTCCTCTGGTCCTGCAATTCTGTCCAATCATTGATGAAGTCCACGAGTGTTTGGGATTTAATTGCTGTGCGAGGTATGTATTTGAGCCCGTGAGGTCCAAGCTCAATAGCCCATTTGGCAATCCGGCCAGTTGCTTCTCTGTTTTGAATGATATCTCCCAGAGGGGCTGAACTGACCACTGTGATAGGATGACCCTAAAAATAATGTTTAAGCTTCCGGCTTGCCATAAACACTCCATACACCAGCTTCTGCCAATGTGGATACCTCTGCTTTGACTCAATGAGCACTTCACTGATATAATAAACCGGCCATTGAACCGGATATTCCTTGCCAGCTTCCTTGCATTCCACCACAATAGCCACACTAACAGCTCGGGCATTAGCAGCCACATATAGCAACAATGGCTCTTTATCGATCGGGGCTGCAAGCATAAGCGGTTCAGCTAACTGCCTCTTCAGATCCTCAAATGCTTTATCAGCCGCCTCGCTCCAGACAAAATCATCTGTTTTCTTGAGCATCTGATATAAAGGGATAGCCTTCTCCCCAAGACGACTGATAAACCGGCTCAAAGCCGCAATACGGTCGACCAAACATTGAACGTCATTGATACACGCCGGTTTAGCCAAAGATGTAATTGCTATAAAAAATCCGGATTAGCCTCAATGCCTCTATTTGACACCAGAAAACCCAAGAGTTTTCCTGCCGGAACACCAAAGACACACTTTTCTGGATTGAGCATCATCTTGTAAACCCGGAGGTTGTCAAAGGTTTCTCTCAAATCATCTATCAATGTTTCCTCCTTCCTGGACTTTATCACAATATCATCCACATACGCATGAACATTGCGCCCAATCTGCTTATGAAGACAATTCTGAACACAGCGTTGATAAGTCGCCTGGGCACTTTTGAGCCCAAAGGGCATGGAGACATAGCAGAAGGCTCCAAAGGGAGTTATGAAAGATGTCTTCTCCTGGTCCTTAACTGCCATTTTGATCTGATGATAACCAGAATAAGCGTCCAGAAAACACAAACGGTCACAACCCACCGAAGCATCAATGATCTGATCAGTACGAGGGAGGGCAAAGGGGTCTGCAGGGCAAGCTTTGTTCAAGTCTGTGTAATCCACACACATATGCCAAGTGCCATTTTTCTTAAGAACCAGCACCGGATTAGCCAACCACTCTGGGTGAAAGACCTCCACGATAAACCCTGTGGCCAACAACCGAGCTACCTCCTCACCAATAGCCTTGCGCCTTTCTTCGTTGAAGCGGCGGAGAAATTGCCGGACCAGTTTAAACTTAGGATCAATGTTAAGTGTGTGCTCAGCGAGTTCCCTCGGTACACCTGGCATGTCAGAAGGTTTCCATGCAAAGATATCCCGGTTCTCATGGATGAACTCGATGAGCGCGCTTTCCTATTTGGGATTCAGGTTAGCACTGATGCTGAACTGCTTGGATGAATCGCCAGGAACAAAATCAACCATTTTAGTATCTGTGGCCGATTTAAACTTCAATGCCGGATCGTGTTATGTAGTTGGCTTTTTCAAAGAGGTCATATCCGCCGGATCAACTTGGTCTTTATAAAACTTCAGCTCCTCCGTGGCACAAACCGACTCAGCATAAGCCGCATCACCTTCCTCACATTCCAAAGCGATCTTCCTGCTCCTGTGTACTGTGATGATCCCCTTATGACCTGGCATTTTAAGCTGTAGATAAACATAACACGGCCTCGCCATGAACTTAGCATAAGCCGGTCACCCAAACAAAGCGTGATACGGACTTTTGATTTTGACCACCTCAAAAGTCAATGTTTCTGACCTTGAATCATAGTCATCTCCAAAAGCCACCTCCAAGGCTATCTTGCCCACTGGATATGCAGACTTGCCAGGCACCACACCGTGGAAAACAGTGTTTGACGGTTTAAGACTCTTATCTGTCAACCCCATACGACGGAAGGTATCATAATATAGAATGTTGATACTACTTCCCCCATCCAGGAGTACCTTAGTGAACTTATATGCCCCAACTTGAGGGGCAACCACTAGGGCCAAGTGACCCATATTGTCAACCTGGGGTGGGTGATCTTCTCTACTCCACAAAATGGGTTGCTTAGACCAGCGCAAATACTGAGGCACCGCCGGTTCAACAGAGTTTACTACCCTCTTGTGAAGCTTCTGATCACGCTTACACAAGCTAGTGGTGAAGACATGATATTGCCCACTATTTAGCTACTTAGGATTGCTCTGATAACCCGACTGCTGCTGCTGCTGGTTCCCCTGATGGTTGTAACCTCCTTGGTTGCCATGGTTCCCTTGATTATTGTGTCCGGTTTGATTGCCCTGAAATCCTGAATCGGAGTTGCCGCCTCCGTAACCCGGACCATGGAAACCACCTCCTAAACCGCCGGGCGGGCCATTATCGTACTGAAACATATTGGAATTCTTGAAATCCCGCATGATGTAACAATCCTTCCAAAGATGTGATGCTGGCTTCTCCTTTGATCCATGCTTCGGACAGGGTTGATTTAACAGGCGCTCCAAATTGGGGACTGAACCTCCGCCCCTCTGGGGCTGCTTACCCTTACGATACTAACCATTCTCCTGAGCATTGGTGTTAGCCACAAAGTCCAGACTATTGTCGGCCTTGCATTTACCATTGTTCACATGGCCTGCCGGATTATGTTGTTGACCCTTGGTGTTGCCGTTCTTTTTCCCTTTCCACGGTTTGTCCTCCTCTGAGTCAGGGTCTTTGCTATTATTTGAATCGGCGTACTTAACCAAAGCGGCCATAAGCGTTGACATATCATTGCAGTGACGTTTGAGCCTTCCTAACTTCTGTTTGAGTGGCAGAAAATGGCAATTGCCCTCCAACGTTAGCACTGCAGTATCTGCATTGATACGATCCGATGAATGCAGAATAGCTGAGACCCGCTTTACCCAATGGGTCGTCGACTGCCCATCCTATTGGACACAAGCGGCTAGATCCACAATTGACATTGGTTGCTTACAAGTATCTTTGAAGTTCTGGATAAAACGGTGCTTCAATTCGGCCCATGATCCCACAGAGTTAGTTGGTAAGCTTTTTAACCAAGTGCGAGTTGTTCCTTCCAACATCATGGTGAAGTATTTGGCACATACTGCTTCATCCACATCTAACATCTCCATTACCATCTCATAGCTCTCAACCCATGCCTCTGGTTGCAGATCGGCGGTATAATTGGGTACCTTACGAGGTCCTTTGAAATCCTTGGGCAGTCTCACATTACGCAAAGACGGGGTAAGACACGACACCCTAAGGAACTGAATACCACACCTGGCTCCACTGAAGCGGTAGGGTGAACTGGAGTAGGTTGATGGGCTCCGTGCAGAGCTGCTAACCCGGCCTCTCGACGCGCGCGACCATGGTCTACCACATCCTACGCCTTAGCACCTTCCCCTGCCGGGTCGTGCCCTCGTGGCAGATTACGGTGACGTGCGCTGCTTGATACGGCCGGTTCATCCTCAACGTGCCTGTTGTAGCTCCGGCTTGGGCGGGTGGGGGGTGGAATGGATCCTCTCGTGGCTGTGTGAATATGCATGCTGCTGTTTTAGAGCTGTTTGAAGGAGATCTCTGGCCTGTCGTGCCTCAATTGCAACTGGTGATTCGCCGTCGGTCGGGAGGGCTACCAATCGTGAAGCGGCGGCCACAATGTTGTCCAACAGGTTGGAGTAATGCCCGGGAGGTGTTGGAACATACTGTGGCACAATGTTGTTCTGACGAGGCGGGTCCATCATGCGCAGCTGAACCGGCGCTCCTGTTCCTGGCACCTTCGTCCGGTTTAATATTGGCTGGTTACTAGTTCCTGCTCCTGGCGTATTGAAGAGATTTCGTGGCTCATAACCCGACGGGAGATGTGATCGGTATCTTCTTCTCATGACTTCTTCGGAAGCGTTCTGATCCAGCCTAATCCGGTAGGCCTGAGCTTCCAACTCGGCCCGTTCTGTAGCCATCCTAGCGTTCTCCGTCGCTAGGTCCGCTTTAGCCTGAGCTATCTGATCTTTCACCTTTTCAATCTCCGCGTTGTGCTGATCTCGGGCTGCTGCATCCACCTTTGCGGCCATCAATGTTGCCAAAGTGTTGAACACGTCAGACAGAACTTGAGCCGGAGGCGGCGTAGAGCTTCCTGCCCCCGCTAGCTTGGCCGTTGTTGAACCGGATAGTATTGCTGCGGCAGCTGATGAGTGAGGCGCCGACTGTGTACTATCCATGAAGATAGTGGCCCGATTTGGCAGATCAGGAGAATCTAGAATACTGTTGCCCTCGGACCCTCCACTAATCCGGCCATCCTGCAACTGATAGAGCGATTTGGTCTCTCCAGAAGACTCGTCGTCGGAACAGACAACGGTTTCTCCATCGGATGCCGGTCCGTCCTCGCATTCTGCTCCATGGATGACACCTACGAAAACATGCTTCGCCACGGGCTGAACCGGGGAAGGGCTTGCATGCTGAGCCGTCTCGATGATGTCGGTGCAGGTGTCCGACTCAGGGCCCAGATCGCCAATCTTGTCGATGAAGACATGAATCCCACCAAAGGGGACCCGGTACCCGTATTCGATGGAATCGGCCTCGGGGCCCCATCCTGCATTGTCGATGTAGAGCTTGCCGCGACGACTCTTTGTCATCCGTCCCACAGCGTATCCCTTGAGTCCATCAAAACTGCCCTTTAAGAACTCGGAACCATCGTGTGATAGCCCCACGGTGGGTGCCAACTGTCATGGGTTTGTCACGGCAGATGTCCTCATGAAAGGACTTAGTTGTGGAGCCATCGCAACGGGTTAGCTTAAAGGGGTTAAATCGGACAAGGGGACACAGGGAGTTTATACTAGTTCAGCCCCTTCGATGAAGGTAAAACCCTACGTCTAGTTGTGATTTGTATTGCTAGGGTTTCGAAGACCAGGGAGTGAATCCGCTTTGTCTGGCTCTCGAGTTCTTATCTGTCGTCCCTAAACCGCTACCGGGTCGTCCCTTTATATACATAGGTTGACGCCCGCCGGTTTACAGAGTCCCGAAGCCGGATCATAAACGTGTCCGGTTCGGTCTCTACACTTCCCACCTTACAATGCAAGTTACATAATTAGTTCGGCTTATATCTACAGGCCTTAACTCGCCTCTGGGCCTTGGGCCTTCATAAAGCGCCATCATACTTACATTTTCATGGGCTTCTAATCTTCATAAAGCTAATCCGGCTACTCCTGGCCGGTTTACATCCAATAGTAATATCCCCAACACCCGGGGAGAGGGAATGTCATATTCTTTCCCCTGCTTATCCTCCCTCACGGAGGCGCTCATCCCCTCGGTTGGGACGAGTAGCGAGTGAGGCCCGCTGTCAGCCTCTTTATTCCCCCCTTCATCCTCCTTTGAGGGCAGTTATAATACGCCGGCTCGAGCATTTGTCCAGTACCGGATTGTCCAAGCCTTCGGGAAGGGGGGCCGGACACCTAATCATCTTCGCCTTTATTATCCAGTCCTAGTCAAAGAGCGACTTTTTAGAATGATGACATGATAAATAAAAGGACAATGTGTTCGGCCATGGGATTACTTACTTGGGTATCAGGGCGGTTGCAGCTCAAACCCACATCCTTAGTGGTGTCCAGACACTCTATTTGGGGTCCGAAGAACGATTTGAACATCTCTTCGAGCGTCATGCCGAAGAAGTGCTGAATAGCTCGCGGTCCTTCCGGGTTGAATTCCCACACGCGGAGGGGCCGACGTTTGCAAGGCTGGACTCGATGAACTAGCATAACTTGCATTACCATAACCAGGCTGAAATCTCTCTCAAAGAGGTCTCGGATACGGCTCTGCAATATTGGCACATCCTTTGCTTGACCCCAGCTCATCCCCCTACAGATCCATGACGTCAGCTATGGTGGGGGCCCGAGCGGAAGGTAGGGGCTGCTACCCACTTGGCACTTCTGGGAGCTATGATGTAGAACCACTTCCGCTGCCACAAACTGGACACCTCTGAGATGGAACCCTCTGGCCATGGAGCATCAGCGATTTTGCTTATTAAGGCACCTCCGCACTCTGCGTGCCGCCCCTCGATCATCTTCGCCTTCACATCGAAGGTCTTGAGCCACAGGCCGAAGGGAGGGGTAATGCGAAGGAAGGCCTCACATACGACAATAAAATGACGTGATGTGAAGAAGGGAATCCGGGGCCAGATCATGGAAATCCAGCCCATAATAAAACATAAGCCCCCTAACAAAGGGATCCAGAGCGAGGCCTAGTCCTCGGAGGAAGTGATAGATGAACACGACACTCTTGGTGGGTTCGGGAGTAGGGATGACCTGCCCTCGGGTGGGCAGCCTATGCTAAATTTCGGCGGTCAGATATCTGGCCTCTCTCAGCTTTTTGATGTCCTCCTCTGTGACAGAGGAAGGCATCCACCAACCTTGAAGGTTGGATCCAGACATGGTTAAAGGTCCGAAGCGCCTGGCCTGAGCCTTGGGTGTTGGAACTCGAGGCGGGGGAAGGATCCGATCGAGCACGAGGAAAAAAAAAGGACAAGCCTCGCCCTCTTTATAAAGGAGGTGAATATCAAGCGTCCTCCTTGTGGCCGTTTGGGACTTACCTAAGATCTAGGAGTCATACCAACAGGCACGATTGGATTACCCATGTTCGTATTGATGAGAATCCCGTAATAAGGGGGACACGATCTCTGCTTTTATGAGACGTGTCAAAAAAACTGCCTCGCAATATGCGCAGCGCTGGTTGAGAAAAACGGTTCAGATAAGGACCGGGCCATGACATGATGTCGTGCTGTCAAAACGTGACAGCAGATTAGATTTATGGAAATATTGTTCTCTCTAGGTGGGGTGTGGAACTTGTTTTGCAGAGCCGGACACTATCCTTGAGTTCAAAATTTTCTATGGAGTATTCGAAGAAGGAACCCGCCTTGCAATGCCGAAGACAATACTGTGCGCCGGACTCGTCGTCATTGAAGCCTAGTTCAGGGGCTACTGAGGGAGTCCTGGATTAGGGGGTCTCTGGACAGCCGGACTATATCCTTTGTTCGGACTGTTGGACTACGAAGATACAAGATTGAAGACTTCGTCTCGTGTCCGGATGGGACTCTCCTTGGCGTGGAAGGCAAGCTAGGCAATACGGATATGTAGATCTCCTCCCTTGTAACCGACCTTGTGTAACCCTAGCCCCCTCCGGTGTCTATATAAATCGGAGGGTTTTAGTCCGTAGGACAACATACAATCATACCATAGGCTAGCTTCTAGGGTTAGCCTCTACGATCTCGTGGTAGATCAACTCTTGTAGTACTCATATCATCAAAAACAATCAAGCAGGAAGTAGGGTATTCCCTCCATCAAGAGGGCCCAAACCTGGGTAAACATCTTGTCCCCGCCTCCTGTTACCATTCGCCTTAGACGCACAGTTCGGGACCCCCTACCCGAGATCCGCCGGTTTTGACACCGACATGGGGCATCCCCAAGCTTAGTTTCTTGGATCTTCCTTGGATATTAACTTGGGGTGCCATGGGAATCCCCAAGCTTAGGGTCTTGTCACTCCTTATTCTCCTCATATCGATGTCTCACCCAAAACTTGAAAACTTCAATCACATAGAACTTAACGGAACTTCGTGAGATAGGTTAGTATGATAAACAACAAACGATTCACTTTGGTACTGTCAAAGACAAGATTCATAATTGTTCTCACACAATACCTACTGTACCCTATCATTTCCACAATTTATATTGAGCAATATAAGCCATAGAAACTAGAAAACAAGCAAACTATGCATTGAAAACAAAATCTCTCAAAAACAAAACAATCTGTAGTAATCTGTACTCCAACAATACTTCTGCTGCTCCAAACATTCTGAAAAATTAGTACAACATAGGTAATTTTTATATCTATGACCTATAAAAATTCAGATCAAAAGAACGTTTCAGTGAATTTTTAAAATTCCTGGACTGAGCGCAAAAGTTTCTATTTTTGCACAGAATCAAGTCAACAATCATCCACACTATCCCAAAGGCTTTGCTTGGCACTTTATGGAAACAAAAGCTATAAAACATGACTACTACAGTAGCTTAATCATGTGAGCACACAAAAACAGTAGGTAAAAGTGTTGGGTTGTCTCCCAACAAGCGCTTTTCTTTAATGCCTTTTTAGCTAGGCATGATGATTTCAATGATGCTCGCATAAAAGTAAAGAATTGAAACATGAAAAGGAGCATCATGAATCACATGGGAAGCACACTTAAGCCTATCACACTTCCCATGCATAGGGATTTTGTGAGCAAATAATTTATAGGAGCAAGAATCAACTAGTATAGGAAGGCAAAATAAGTGCAACTTCAAAACTTTCAACACATAGAGAGGGAACTTGATATTATTGCAATATGTAAAAGCATATGTTGCTCTCTCATAGTAATTTTAAATAGCATGAAGAATGAATTCAACAATATAACTATCACATAAATCATTATTTTCATGATACATAAGCATATACATTTTGTTACTCTCCACATAAGAAAATTTATTCACATCAATAGTAGTGGGAGAAAATTCAACAAAATAACTATCATGGGATTGAAAATTAAAATCATCATGACAAGTTTCATGGATATCATTTTTTATAACATGCATGTCATCACAATAATCATCATAGATAGCAACTTTGTTCTCATAATCAATTGCAACCTCTTCCAAAATAGTGGATTCATCATTAAATAAAGTCATGACCTCTCCAAAACCACTCTCATCAATATAATCATCATAAATAGGAGGCATTCAATCATCATAATAAATTTTCTCACCAAAACTTGGGGGACTAAAAATATCATCTTCATCAAATATAGCATCACCAAGCTTATGGCTTCGCATATCGTTAGCATCATGGATATTCAAAGAGTTCATACCAACAACATTGAAATCATGCTCATCATTCATGCCAAACATTTTATTGAATTCTTCTTCTATCAATTGAGCACAATTTTCCTTCCCATGATTTTCAAGAAACACATTATAAAGATGAACAACACAAGACCACCTCAAATCTATTTTTTTGTAGTTTTCTTTTTATAAAATAAACTAGTGATAAAACAAGAAACTAAAATATTCGATTGCAAGATCTAAAGATATACATTCAAACACTCACCTCCTCGGCAATGGTGCCAAAATAGATCTTGATGTCTACTATGCAACTTTATTCTTGTAGACTCATGTTGGGCCTCCGAGCGCATAGTTTTGTAGGACAGTAGCAATTTTCCCTCAAGTGGATGGCCTAAGATTTATAAATCTGTGGGAGGAGTAGGACGAAGATGGTCTCTCTCAAACAACCCTGCAACCAAATAATAAAGAGTCTCTTGTGTCCCCAACACACCAAATACAATGGTAAATTGTATATGTGCACTAGTTCAGCGAAGAGATGGTGATAAAAGTGTATTAACGATAGTAGAACAATAAAAAACAGCAAGGTAGCAATTGATAAAACGTAGCACAAATGGTATTGCAATGCTAGAAAATGAGGCCTAGGGTTCATACTTTCGCTAGTGCAATCTCTCAACAATGCTAATGTAATTGGATCATATAACCATCCCACAATGTGCGATGAAGAATCACTCCAAAGTTCCTATCTGACGGAGAACATAAGAAGAAATTGTTCGTAGCTATTCTTTCCGATCGATCTATCCAAGAGTTTGTACTAAAATAACACCAAGTTATTATTTCCAATCGATCTATCAAGGGTTCGTACTAAAATAACACCAAAGAAAATTCATATTCATAATACCCAATCCAACACAAAGAACCTCAAAGAGTGCCCCAAGATTCTACCGGAGAAACAAAGACAAGAACATGCATCAACCCCTATGCATAGATTACCCCAATGTCACCTTAGGAATCCGCGAGTTGAGTGCCAAAACATATACCAAGTGAATCAATATAATACCCCATTGTCACCATGGGTATTCACATGCAAGACATATATCAAGTGCTCTCGAATCAATAAAAGTATTCAATCCGATAAAACAAAATCTCAAAGGGAAAACTCAATTCATCACAACAACATAGTGAGGGGAAAACACCATATGATCCAACTATATTAACAAAGTTGGCGATACATCAAGATCGTGCCAACTCAAGAACACGAGAGAGAGAGAGATTAAACACATAGCTACTGGTACAAACCCTTAGCCCCGAGGGTGGAATACTCCCTCCTCATCATGGAGACCATAGGGATGATGAAGATGGCCTCCGGTGATGATCTCCCCCTCTGGTAGGGTGCTGAAACAGGCTCCCGATTGGTTTTTCATGGCCATAGAGGCTTGCGGCGGTGGAACTTCTGATCTAGGATTATCTTCGGGAGTTTTGGAATATTTGTCAATTTATAGGGCGAAGAAGCAGTGCGGGAGGCCACTGAGGTGGGCACAACCCACCTGGGTGCGCTGGGCCCCCGGGCACGCCCTGGTCGGTTGTACTCCCCTCGGAGCTCCCCTCTGGTACTTGTTTGGCCCACCGGGTGTCTTCTGGTCCAGAAAAAATCTCCAGAAAGTTTCGCTACGTTTGGACTCCGTTTGGTATTGATTTTCTACGATGTAAAAAACAAGCAAAAAACAGCAACTAGCACTGGGCACTATGTCAATAGGTTAGTCCCAAAAAATGATATAAAGTTGCTATAAAATGATTGTAAAACATCCAAGAATGATAATATAGCATCATGAATGCTTCATAAATTATGTATACATTGGAGACGTATCGAAGACCAAATTGTTAAAATCCTAAATATTGGAATGGTTCCTGCAATTGCACAATAATGTGCTATAAGACAAAGGACAATGCATGTGCAAACCTCGATTGTAAACAGTTAACCAAACCAAGCATGCTTGACAACTTGGAAATGTAGCAATTGTATTTGTTTCTCATGTATTTTGTAAAGATAAATTCAATTTATTTCTCACATGGAAGACAATACAAAATTGCACCCTGAAGAATTGAACATCACATTTGTAGAATTCAACCAAACAGTTAACTAAGGACGACAACTAATTAACCAAACAATTAATAAGTGAGCACCACATTGCATGACATATAGAACATATAGACTAGAGCAATAGATTGCATGGTAAAAGTAGATAGGACAATTCACTAGAATTTGTTAAGGAAAGGCAGGAGCAGCACATGCAACGGGTAAACCGAACATGCTTAACCGGCGTAGCTAGCAAACTGAACATAGGTCCTTATAGTGAGATAATAAGACAAGCTACTCCTCATCGTCGAAGATATCATTGATGATTGGCTCCTTGGACATGGAAGAGGGCGAGGCCTCCACATCATGGGTGCCCTTGTCATAGTGGTGAGTTGCCTAAGCCGCTCTGGGCACCAACCTGCTGCCTCTCAAGTTGAGGTAAGCACGGGAACATTGAGAAAACACCTCGTAGTCTTCATCGAAGGCACCGACGGTGGACTCGAGGAAACGCCACAAACTGTCGTTTAAAGCAGTCAACCGTGTCGCGGCGTCGGCGCGCGAGGCATCAACTGTGGCCTCGACGGCGAGGTGCTCCTCCAATATCTGGGTGTTGGCACCAATGGCAGCCATCATGACCTCATCCGCGCGTGCGGTCGCGATTTGCTTCTGCGCTGCCAAATGCTCCTTGAGCTCCTAGCTATACTACATGCACCATGGCTTAGGGTGGCACTTATTTGGGGGAGGGGTCGGTGATTTGGGTGGAAAGTATCGCGCCGACGGTTGGGGCATGTGGGATGTGGAAGGAGGAGGAGGAGGAGGATGGGGTGGGGTGTAGAATGCATGCTAGATCAACGAGGCCGAGCAGCGTGAAGGAGGGTCGCCGATGAGGAGGCGGCGCTGCAAGCAAGGAGTGAAGGTTTCAACTTGGAAAGGGAGGGGGAAACAGGGGAAATGTGGCTTTTGATAAGGGGGAGGGGTGGGGAGGTAGATATTTCCACAGAAGCCGAAAATTTCGGATCGGTGCAGCGAAAAAACTAGCGCGCAAAGTGTCATCAGACACGGTCCCTCATTCAGAACTATGTACTATATGTGAACATCACAAATGATTGATGTCTACTACGCAACCTTCTTCTTGTAGACTCGCATTGGGCCTCCAAGCATAGAGTTTTGTAGGACATTAGCAAATTTACCTCAAGTGGATGACCTAAGGTTTATCAATCTGTGGGAGGCGTAGGATGAAGATGGTCTCTCTCAAGCAACCCTGCAACCAAATAACAAAGAGTCTCTTGTGTCCCCAACACACCCAATACAATGGTAAATTGTATAGGTGCACTAGTTTGGCGAAGAGATGGTGATACAAGTGCAATATGGATGGTAGATATAGGTTTTTGTAATCTGAAAATATAAAAACAGCAAGGTAACTAGTAGTAAAAGTGAGCAAAAATGGTATTGCAATGCTTAGAAACAAGGCCTAGGGTTCATACTTTCACTAGTGCAAGTTCTCTCAACAATGATAACATAATTAGATCATATAACATTCCCTCAACGTGCAGCAAAGAGTCACTCCAAAGTCACTAATTGCGGAGAACAAACGAAGAAATTATTGTAGGGTACGAAACCACCTCAAAGTTATTCTTTCTGGTCGATCTATTGGGCTATTCCTATAAGTGTCACAAACAGCCCTAGAGTTCGTACTAAAATAACACCTTAAGACACACATCAACCAAAACCCTAATGTCACCTAGATACTCCAAAGTCACAACAAGTATCCGCGGGTTGATTATACGATATGCATCACACAATATCAGATTCATCTATTCAAACCAACACAAAGAACTTCAAAGAGTACCTCAAAGTTTCTACCAGAGAGTCAAGACGAAAACGTGTGCCAACCCCTATGCATAAGTTCACAAGGTCACAAACCCCGCAAGTTGATCACCAAAACATACATCAAGTAGATCACGTGAATATCCCATTGTCACCACAAATAAGCACATGCAAGACATACATCAAGTGTTCTCAAATCCTTAAAGACTCAATCTGATAAGATAACTTCAAAGGGAAAACTCAGTCCATTACAAGAAGGTAGAGGGGGAGAAACATCATAAGATCCAACTATAATAGGAAAGCTCATGGTACATCAAGATCGTGCCAAATAAAGAACACGAGAGAGAGAGAGAGATCAAACACATAGCTAGTGGTACATACCTTCATCCCCGATGGTGAACTACTCCCTCCTCGTCACGGAGAGCGCCGGGATGATGAAGATGGCCATCGGTGATGGTTTCCCCCTCCGGCAGGGTGCCTGAACGGGCTCCCGATTGGTTTTTCGTGGCTACAGAGGCTTGCGGTGGCGGAACTCCCGATCTAGGTTCTGTTCTGGAGGTTTGGGGATATATAAGAGGTGTTGGCATCGAGAACAAGTCAAGTGAGTCCACAAGGGGCCCATAATGTCGGGAGGCGCACCCTAGGGGGGGCGCCCCCACCCTTGTGGTGGCCTCGGGACTCCTCTGGTGCATCTCCGGTACCCCATGGGCTTCTTTTGGTCCAAAAAGAATCGTCGTAAAGTTTCAGGTCAATTGGACTCCGTTTGATATTCTTTCTGCAAAACTCAAAAACAAGGAAAAAAATAGAAACTGGCACTGGGCTCTAGGTTGATAGGTTAGTCCCAAAAATCATATGAAATAGCATATAAATGCATATAAAACATCCAAGATGGATAATATAATAGCACGGAACAATCAAAAATTATAGATACGTTGGAGATGTTTCAAGCATCCCCAAGCTTAATTCCTGCTCATCGTCGAGTAGGTAAATGATAAAAACAGAATTTTTGATGTGGAATGCTACCTATCATATTTATCCATGTAATTCTCTTTATTTTGGCATGAATATTCAGACCCATAATATTCAAAGCAAAATTTTAATATTGACGTAAAAACAATAATACTTCAAGCATGCTAACAAGGCAATTATGTCTTCTCAAAATAACTTGGCCAAAGAAAGCTTATCCCTACAAAATCATATAGTCTAGATATGCTCCATCTTCACCAACAAAATATTCAAATCATGCACAACCCCGATGACAAGCCAAGCAATTGTTTCATACTTTTGATGTTCTCAAACCTTTTCAACTTTCATGAAATACATGAGCATGAGCCATGGACATAACACTATAGATGGAATAGAATATGGTGGTTGTGGAGAAGACAAAAAGAAATAGATAGTCTCACATCAACTAGGCGTATCAACGGGCTATGGAGATGCCCATCAATAGATATCAATGTGAGTGAGTAGAGATTGCCATGCAACGGATTCACTAGAGCTATAAGTTTACAAAAGCTCAAAAAAGGAAACTAAGTGGGGGTGCATCCAACTTGCTTGCTCATGAAGACCTAGGGCATTTGAGGAAGCCCATCATTGGAATATACAAGCCAAGTTCTATAATGAAAAATTCCCACTAGTATATGAAAGTGACAACATAGGAGACTCTCTATCATGAAGATCATGGTGCTACTTTGAAGCACAAGTGTGGTAAAAGGATAGTAACATTGCCCCTTCTCTCTTTTTCTCTCTTCTTTTTGTTTTTTTTTTGTTTTTTTGTTTTTTGGGCCTTCTTTTTTTGGCCTTCTCTTTTTTATCCTCACGTGGGAAAATGCTCTAATAATGAAGATCATCACACTTTTATTTACTTACAACTCAAGAATTACAACTCGATACTAGAACAAAATATGACTCTATATGAATGCCTCCGGCGGTGTACCGGGATGTGCAATGAATCAAGAGTGACATGTATGAAAGAATTATGAACGGTGGCTTTGCGACAAATACGATGTCAACTACATGATCATGCAAAGCAATATGACAATGATGAAGTGTGTCAAAATAAACGAAACGGTGGAAAGTTGCATGGAAATATATCTCGGAATGGCTATGGAAATGCCATAATAGGTAGGTATGGTGGCTATTTTGAGGAAGGTATATGGTGGGTGTATGGTACCAGAGAAAGTTGAGCGACACTAGAGAGGCTAGCAATGGTGGAAGGGTGAGAGTGCGTATAATCCATGGACTCAACATTAGTCATAAAGAACTCACGTACTTATTAAAAAAATCTATTAGTCATTGAAACAAATTACTACGTGCATGCTCCTAGGGGGAAGATTGGTAGGAAAAGACCATCGCTCATCCCCGACCGCCACTCATAAGAAACACAATGAAAAAATAGCTCGTGCTCCAACTTCGTTACATAACGATTCATCATACGTGCATGCTACGGGACTCACAAACCTTAACACAAGTATTTCTCAAATTCACAATTACTCACTAGCATGACTCTAATATCATCATCCTCATATCTCAAAACAATCATAAGGAATCAAACTTCTCATGGTATTCAATGCACTTTATATAAAAGTTTTTATTGTATCCCTCTTGGATGCCTATCATATTAGGACTAAATTCATAACCAAAGCAAATTACCATGTTGTTTAAGACTCTCAAAATAATATAAGTGAAGCATGAGGGTTCATCAATTTCTTCAAAATAAAACTACCGCCGTGCTCTAAAAATATATAAGTGAAGCACTAGAGCAATTGGCAAACTACTCCAAAGGATATAAGTGAAGATCAATGAGTAGTCGAATAATTGTGCAACTATGTGAAGACTCTCTAACATTTAAGAACTTCAGATATTGGGTAATTTATTCAAACAACAAGCAAAACAAAATAAAATTACATGGCAAGGATAGCACATATCATGTGAAGAAGCAAAAACTTAGGCTCAACCGATACTAACCGATCATTGTTGAAGAAGAAAGGTGGGATGCCTTGGGCATCCCCAAGCTTGAGCTTTTGTCTCCTTAATTCCTTTCATACCGCGGTTTCCCTAAATCTTAAAAACTTCATCCACACAAAACTCAACAAGAACTCGTGAGATAAATTAGTATAAATGCATGCAAAACCTTGTCATTCTCTACTGTAGAAAATCACTAAAATGATAATTTGACATTGCATACTGAATGCCTCTGCATATTTAACTCCTATCATCAAATAGAATCATTAAACAAGCAAACATATGCAAACAATGCAATCATAACAGCAATCTATCTAAACAGAATAGTCTATAAAGAATGCAAGAGGAATCACAATTTTTTAACTCCAAACATTCTGAAAAAATACCACATTGTAGATAATTTGTTGTTACTCATTGTGTAAAAGTTTCAAGATTTTATCATGTTATGATTATTCACAAATATTCAAAACATAACAGTAAACTTTCTGTTTTTAAAACAGCAACATATGGACTTGAAAAATAAGCATGGTAAAGGCTATACTTGACCATTTATTGAACTAAAAGATGCACAACATTTCTCTAAATAACAGCAAGAAAAACCTAATAAAATAAAATTATGCTCCAAGCAAAACTCATATCATGTGGTGAATAAAAATAAAGCCTCAAGTAAATTTACCGATGAACGAAGATGAAAGAGGGGATGCCATCCGTGGCATCCCCAAGCTTAGATGCTTGGTTGTCCTTGAATATGACCTAGGGGTGCCTTGGGCATCCCGAATATTAGGCTCTTGCCACTCCTTATTCCATAGTCCATCGAATATTTACCCAAAACTTGAAAACTTCACAACACAAAACTTAACGGAAAACTCGTAAGCTTCGTTAGTATAATAAAGCAAATCACCACTTAGGTACCGTCAAGACAAGATTCATAATTTTTATCACATGATGCCTACTGTACCCTATCATTTCTAAAATTTATATTAAGCAATATAAGCCATAGAAACTAGAAAACAAGCAAACTATGCATCGTAAACAGAATATGTCAAAAACAGAACAGTCTGTAGTAATCTGTAACTCTCGAATACTTATGTAACTCCAAAAATTCTGAAAAATTAGGACAACCTGAGAAATTTGTGTATTAATATTATGCAAAAAGAATCAATATTTTATCACGCTTCTGTTAAAAAGGAGAATTTATTCCTGAGCACAAAAGTTTCTGTTTTTCAGCAAGATCAAATCAACTATCACCATAGATCATCCCAAAGTCTTACTTGGCACTTTATTGAAACAAAAGCTATAAAACATGATTACTAAAGTAGCCTAATAATGTTAACACACAAAAACAGTTGGGGTAAATATTGGGTTGTCTCCCAACAAGCGCTTTTCTTTATTGCCTTTCTAGCTAGGCATGATGATTTCAATGATGCTCACATAAAAGATAAGAACTGAAACATAATGGGAGCCTCATGAAGCATATGACTAGAACATTTAAGTCTAACCCACTTCCTACGCATAGGGATTTTGTGAGGTAACAACTTACGGGAATAAGAATCAACTTGCATAGGAAGGTAAAACAAGCATAACTTCAAGATTTTCAACACATAGGGAGGAAACTTGATATTATTGCAATATGTAGAAGCATATGTTCCTCTCTCATAATAATTATAAGTAGCATCATGAATGAATTCAACAATATAACCATCACATAAAGCATTATTCTCATGATGCACAAGCATATAAATCTTACTACTCACCACATAAGAAAAAAAATTCTCATTCGGAATAGTGGGAGCAAACCCAACAAAATAACTATCATGGGAGGCATAATTTGATTGAAAATTAAAATCATGATGATAAGTTTCATGGTTATCTGATAACCCACAAGTATAGGGGATCATTTTTAGCATTTTCAATAAAAAAGAGTGTCGAACCCAACGAGGTGCTAAAGGTAGAACAAATATTCCCTCCAGTTCTATCGACCACCGATACAACTCTACGCACACTTGATGTTCGCTTTACCTAGAACAAGTATGAAACTAGAAGTACTTTGTAGGTGTGATCGGATAGGTTTGCAACATAATAAAGAGCATGTAAATAAAATCTAGGGGCTGTTTAGATAAAGACACGACTAAGTTAGTTTTAGTAGAGAGCTTTTGTCAAAAAGAAAATTATTTGTCCCTAAGCAATCGATAACAAGTACCAGTAATCATTCTTGCAACTTTATATGAGGGAGAGGCATGAGCTAACATACTTTCTCTACTTGGATCATATGCATTTATGATTGGAACTCTAGCAAGCATCCGTAACTACTAAAGATCATTAAGGTCGTGAAACCCAACCATAGCATTAAGTATCAAGTCCTCTTTATTCCAATACGTCATACCCCACCTACTCGGGTTTCAGTTTCTGTCACTCTCACAACCCACCATAAGCGAACCATGAACATATTGCAACACCCTACAGTGGGGGCCCCTCACATTTGCGCGAGACGGAGGGCACCGTACGACAACACCATAAATAAAATATACAATCATACCAACCAAGATCACGATTAACCCACAGGATAAAACAGATATACTCAAACATCATAGGATAACCCTAGATCATTGGGAAATAATATATGGAATTGAGCACCATGTTTAAGTAGAGGTTACAATGGGGTCAAGAGGTGTTACACTGCTGCCTAGAGGGGGGGGAGAGTTGGTGTTGACGGTAGCAAGATTGTTGATGTAGATCATCGTCCCGATCATTGCCCCGGTGACGCTCCGGCGCCACCGAAAGCGAGGGGGAGAGAGCCCCCCTCCTTCTTATTCTTCCTTGGACTCCCCCCTAGATGGGAGGAGAGTTCCCCCTCTGGTCCTTGGTCTCCATGGCGGCGGAGGGGCGGGAGCCCCTCCGAGATTGGATCTCCCTCTCTGTTCTCTTCTGTTTCGCGTTCCCAGATCTGGCCGAAAACTATTCCTTATATTCTCTGAGATCCGTAACTCCGATTGCGCTGATATTTTAACATCCATATATAAGCATCCTTGCGCCCGAAGTAGAGGTCCAACCGACGTATGAGGTGAGCACAACCCACCACGGCACGTCTGGCTCCTCTGGCGCGCCCTGGTGGGTTGTGCCCACCACGGGCCTTCGTTTGCAGTGATTCCAACTCCCAGAAATCACATATATTCCAAAATAATTCTCCGTGAAATTTTATTGCATTTGGGCTTCGTTTGATATGGATACTCTACGATACAAAAAACATGCAGAAAACAGGAACTGGCACTTGGCACTAGATCAATAGGTTAGTCCAATAAATCATATAAAAAGTTGCCAAAAGTATGTAAAACTTGTATAATATTGGCATGATACAATCAAAAATAATAGATACGACGGAGACGTATCAGCATCCCCAAGCTTAATTCCTGCTCGTCCTCAAGCAGGTAAATGATAAAAAAAAGATAATTTTTGATGTGCAATGCTACCTAGCATAAACTTGATCATACGTCTAGTCATGGCATGAATATTAATACATAAGTGATTCAAAGCAATAGTCTATAATTTGACATAAAGACATCAATACTCTGGCATCCCAACAAACAATCATGTCTTTCAAAATATCAACGCTAAAGAAAGCTATCCCTACAAAATCATAGAGTCTTGTCATGCTCTGTCGTCTTAACACAAAGTATTTATCATCCACAACCTCGATGACAAGTCGAGCGATCGGTTCATACTTTTAAACGCGCTTCAACTTTTTCAACTCTCACGCAATACATGAGCGCAAGCCATGGATATAGCACTACGGGTGGAATAGAGTATGATGATAGGGGTAAATATAGAGAAGAAAAAAAAGTAAGAAAGTCTCACATTGATGCGGCCAACCAACGGGCTATGGAGATGCTCATCAATCGATATCAATGCGAGGAGTAGGGATTGCCACGCAATGAATGCACTAAGTGCTATAAGTGTATGAAATCTCAATATGAAAACTAAGTGGGTGTGCATCTAATCCTATAATGAAAAATTCCCACTAGTATATGAAAGTGACAACATAGGAGACTCTCCATATGAAAAACATGGTGCTACTTTGAAGCACAAGTGTGGTAAAGGATACTAACAATGCCCCTTCTCTCTTTGTTTATTTATATCTTTTTCTTTTTTCTTTCTTTCTTTTTTTTCTTTTTTTTCTTTTTTTCTTTTTTTCTCTCATTGTCTGGAGTCTCATCCTGACTTGTGGGGGAATCATAGTCTCCATCATCCTTTCCTCACTGGGGCACTGCTCTAGAAATGAATAATGATCATCACACTTATATTTACTTATAAATCAAAGAAATAAAAATTACAACTCGATACCTATGACAAAGTATGACTCTATATTAATGCCTCTGGCAATGATCTAGCGTAACATGTATGAAAAATGATGAACGGTGGCTGAGCCACAACTACTATGTCAGCTATATGATCATGCAAAGCAATATGACAATGAATGCTCAAGTCATCAAACGGAAGCGGTGGAAGTTGCATGGCAATATATCTCAGAATGGCCATGGAAAAGCCATAATAGGTAGGTATGGTGGCTGTTTTGAGGAAGATATAGTAAGGCTTCTGTGTGATAGAGCGTATCATATCACAGGGTTTGGATGCACCTGCGAAGTTTGCACCATGTCTCGGGGTGAGAAAGGGCAATGCACGGTACAATAGAGGCTAGCAAATTGCGGAAAGGTAAGAGTGTGTATAATCCATGGATTCACGTTAGTCATAAAGAACTCATATACTTATTGCAAAAGTTTATTAGCCCTCAAAGAAAAGTACTACTAGGAATGCCCCTAGGGGATAGATTGGTAGGAAAAGACCATCGCTCGTCCCCGACCACCACTCATTAGGAAGACACTCAATAATAAATCATGCTCCAACTTCATAGCATAACGAGAGACTATACATGCATGCTTCGGGAATCACAAACCTTAACACCAATGTTCTTACTAACCACAACCGTTTACTAGTACCTCCCACATATTCCATCTCTATATCGCAACACTATTCCAATGAATAAAACATATCATATTCAGTGATCCATAAGTTTTATGTAGGATTTTATGACTAACCATGCAATTGACCAATTCATGTTGACTCTCTAAATGGATATAAGTGAAGCATGAGAGTTTAATTATTTCTACAAAAGACCATGCTCTAATAAATATAAGTGAAGAAAAAGAACATTCTTCAAACAACAGTTTTCTATGTGAAGAGAAATAGGCAATCCAAACTTCAAATGATATAAGTGAAGCACATGAAGCATTCTACAAGGCCATACTCAAAAGATATAAGTGAAGCGCAATGAGCATTCTATAAATCAACCATGGACTATCTCATACCAGAATGGTGCATGAAATAAAAATGAAAACTAAAAGCAAAAGATGCTCCAAGATTTGCACATATCACATGAACGAAACAAAACCGAAAACATACCGATACTTGTTGAAGAAAGATGGGATGCCTTCCGGGGCATCCCCAAGCTTAGACGCTTGAGTCTCCTTGAATATTTACTTGGGGTGCCTTGGGCATCCCCAATCTTGAGCTCTTGAAGCTCCTCCTTCTCCTCGCATCGAGACCTCCTCGATCTTTGATCACTTCATGCACACAAAACTCAACAGAAAGTTCGGTAAGATCCGTTAGTATAATAAAGCAAATCACTACTCTAAGTACTGTTGCAAACCAATTCATATTTTTTTGCATTGTAGCTCTGTAATATAACTTTTCCATGGCATAACCCATTGATAGAATCGATAGTTTCATCAAAACAAGCAAAACAATGCATCAGAAACAGAATCTATCTTAAACAAGACAGTCTGTAGTAATCTGAACATTCACCATAATTATGGTACTCCAAAAATTCCGAGACAATTAGGAAAAATAAAAAATTTGTATAGGAAGACAGTTCAAAAAGTTTCAGAACCGTTTGACGTTCTAGTAAAAAATGTAAAATCGTGCACTACAGCCAAAGTTTCTGTTTTGCACCGCACAAACCAACAAGCAATCTAAACATCCTAAAGGAAAATCTTGGCACATTATTTTTATAATACAAATGTAATTGTACAAGGGGATAATTATTTTTGTTGAAAAGTTTCTGTAATTAAGATTCACAAAGTTTCCATGAGCATAAACAAAGTTCAAGGAGCTCCCCCACTTCAACAATACTTGTCTCTTTCACTTTCACTTTCCTTTTTGAAAAGTTTTGTGTTCCCCTCTATATTTTTTTTGTTTTTAAACTTTATAAAAGCACTCAACAGAAATAAATGACTCTCTAAAACTTCCAGGTTGTCTCCCTGGCAGCACTTTCTTTGAAGCCATTAAGCTAGGCATAAAGTGCTCAAGTAATGAATCCACCCGAATCCCAAGGTATATCGAAGCCAATTTTAATTAACAATGATTTGGCATTTAGTAATGAGCACAAAGTAACATATATCATGCAATGAAGAAGTCTAACTCTCTTCCTATGCATCGGCATGTCATAAGTAGTTTCTTGCAATTCTTTTGTGTTGGAAACATAGAGAGGCGGAGATGTAGTTCCTCTCTCATAATAATTGCAATTAGGAGCAACAAGCACATGCATATTATATTCATCAAAATTATCATGTGCAATTGTAAAAGGCAATCCATCAATGTAGTCCTTAATAAGTGCAAACTTCTCCAATATATTGTAGTTTGGAGAATTCAAATAGATAATAGGACTATCATGTGTGGGTGCAATAGCAACAATGTCATTCTTAACATAAGGAACTATAGTAAGTTCATCTCCATAAGCATAATTTAAATTGGCATCCTATCCACAAGCATAGCAAGCATCATCAAAAAGGGATATTTCAAAAGAATCAATGGGATCATAGCAATTATCATGGCATTCATCCTTCGGTAAGAACGAAGGGAAATTAAACAATGTATGAGTTGAAGAGTTACTCTCACTAGAAGGTGGGCATGGGTGATCAATCCGGTCTTCCTCCATTTGTTATTTGCTCTCCTCATCATCTCTTTCATCCAATGAGCTCACAGTTTCATCAATTTCTTCTTCCATAAACTCCTGCAAAATATTAGTCTTTTCTTGGACAGCGGGGTTATTCTCAATAAATACATCAATATCATAATAGTATTTATAATTATAGCAATATTTAAGGTTAGCAAGATTTTCAGGTCTATAAACTGAATCATCAAAATCTTCAAACTTTTCAAACAAAGATTCAATTTCATAAGCACCCTTAAAAGCAACAAACTCTTCTATTCGTTCCACATCATAATAATCATATATACCTCTAGCATAAGAAGCCAAGGTTTCATTATCATTAAATTCACATGAATAGGGAAGGTGTGGAACCTCAATCTTAGAGCAACAAGTATAATCATATCTCAAGCATAGATTCCAAGCATACCATTGCAACATTGCAATTTCATCCCATAAAAGTTTTCCCTTTTGAGTCAAGCAATAATCCCTAAAGTATTCACGTTGATCCAACGTTACTCCCATTATCAAGTTGAATGGGGTTTTCTCGGGATTATCAAAGTAGTGCATAATATTTTTCACATAACGAGCATCGAGGGTTTTAGGAGGTTCCCCATCTCCATGAGTAGCAATTACAACTAATTTTTTTGGTGTTTCGTGTTCCATATCCATAACTAAAGATAGAGAACAACTTAGAACAGGAAATAAAAACTACTTAGTGATAAAGCAAACAAGCACACACGGAAATATTCACCCCATGCTATTGCTCCCCGGCAACGGTGCTAGAAAAAGGTCTTGATAACCCACAAGTATAGGGTATCATTTGTAGCCTTTTTCGATAAATAAGAGTGTCGAACCCAACAAGGAGCTAAAGGCAGAACAAATATTCCCTCAAGTTCTATCAAGCACTGATACAACTCTACGCACACTTGATGTTCGCTTTACCTAGAACAAGTATGAAACTAGAAGTACTTTGTAGGTGTGATAGGATAGGTTTGCAAGATAATAAAGAGCACATAAATAAAATCTAGGGGATTTTTAGATAAAGACATGACTAAGTTAGTTTTAGTAGAGAGATTTTGTCAACAAGAAAGTTATTTGTCCCTAGGCAATCGATAACAAGTATAGGTAATCATTCTTGCAACTTTATATGAGGGAGAGGCATGAGCTAACATAATTTCTCTACCTGGATCATATGCACTTATGATGGAACTCTAGCAAGCATCCGCAACTACTAAAGATCATTAAGGTTGTGAAACCCAACCATAGCATTAAGTATCAAGTCCTCTTTATTCCCATACGTCATACCCCACCTACTCAGGTTTAAGTTTCTGTCATTCTCGCAACCCACCGTAAGCGAACCATGAACGAATTGCAACACCCTACAGCGGGGGCCCTCACGTTTGCGTGAGACGGAGGGCACCGTAGGACAGTGATACGTCTCCAATGTATATATAATTTTTTATTGTTCGATGCTATTATATTACCAACATTGGATGTTTTATATGCATTTATATGATTTTTGGGACTAACCTATTAACCTAGAGCCCAGTGCCAGTTTCTGTTTTTTTCCTTGTTTTTGAGTATTGCAGAAAGGGAAAACCAATCGGAGTCCAATTGACCTGAAATTTCACAGAGATCGTTTTTGGACCAGAAGAAGCCCACGGGGTCTCGGAGATGGGCCAGAAGAGTACCGAGGCACCCACGAGGGTGGGGGCATGCCCTACCCCCTGGGCGCGCCCCCTACCTCATGGCCGCCTTGGGGACTCCCCTAACATTTTCCCGACTCCAACACCTATTATATATACCCAAACTTCCAGAAAGAAACCTAGATCGGGAGTTCCGCCGCTACAAGCCTCTGTAGCCACTGAAAACCAATCTAGACCCGGTCTGGCACACTGCCGGAGGGAGGAATCCCTCTCTGGTGGCCATCTTCATCATCCCGGCGCTCTCTAAGACGAGGAGGGAGTAGTTCACCCTCGGGGCTAAGGGTATGTACCAGTAGCTATGTGTTTGATCTCTCTCTCTCGTGTTCTTGATTCGGAATGATCTTGATGTATCGCGAGCTTTGCTATTATAGTTGGATATTATGATGTTTCTCCCCCCATCTACTCTCTTGTAATGGATTGAGTTTTCCTTTCGAAGTTATATTATCGGATTGAGTCTTTAAGGATTTGAGAACACTTGATGTATGTCTTGCATGTGCTTATCTGTGGTGACAATGGGATATCACGTGATCCACTTGATGTATGTTTTGGTGATCAACTTGTGAGTTCCGTGACCTCGTGAACTTATGCATAGGGGTTGGCACACATTTTCGTCTTGACTCTCCGGTAGAAACTTTGGGTCACTCTTTGAAGTTCTTTGTGTTGGTTGAATAGATGAATCTGAGGTTGTGAGATGCATATCGTATAATCATACCCACGGATACTTGAGGTGACATTGGAGTATCTAGGTGACATTAGGGTTTTGGTTGATTTGTGTCTTAAGGTGTTATTCTAGTACGAAGTCTAGGATAGATTGAACGGAAAGAATAGCTTCGTGTTATTGTACTACGGACTCTTGAATAGATTGATCAGAAAGAATAACTTTGAGGTGGTTTCATACCCTACAATAATCTCTTCGTTTGATCTCCTCTACTAGTGACTTTGGAGTGACTCTTTGTTGCATGTTGAGGGATTGTTATATGATCCAATTATGTTATTATTGTTGAGAAAACTTGCACTAGTGGAAGTATGAACCCTAGGACTTGTTTCAACACATTGCAATACCGTTTTCGCTCACTTTTATCATTAGTTACCTTGCTGTTTTTATATTTTCAGATTACAAAAACCTATATCTACCATCCATATTGCACTTGTATCACCATCTCTTCGTCAAACTAGTGCAGCCATACAATTTACCATTGTATTGGGTGTGTTGGGTACACAAGAGACTCTTTGTTATTTGGTTGCAGGGTTGTTTGAGAAAGACCATCTTCATCCTATGCCTCCCATGGATTGATAAAACTTAGGTCATCTACTTGAGGGAAATTTTCTACTCTCCTGCAAACCTCTGCACTTGGAGGCCCAACAACGTCTACAAGAAGAAGCTTGTGTAGTAGACACCAAGCTCTTTTTTGGCACCGTTGCCGGGGAGGTTAGCGCTTGAAGGTACATCTTTAGATCTTGCAGTCGAATATTTTAGTTTCTTGTTTTATCACTAGTTTAGTCTATAAAATAAAACTACAAAAAATGGAATTAAGGTTGCCTCATGTGCTTCATCTTTTTAATGTCTTTCATGAAAATAAGGACTCCGATAGTTGTGCCAAAGTGTTAGAATAAGAATGCATTAGAATGTTTGGCACTAAATCTTTGTATGATGAGCATGATTGCAATGTTGTTAGTACGAACTCTTTGAATATCCATGATACTAATAATGATTGCACTAGTCATGATGAAAATGTCTCTTATAAGCATGTCAATTTTTGTGCAGTGCATAGAGTTTGCAAGTACACACCAAATAGAGAAGATAGAATTTGCAAGAGGCATAAGTATTTAGAAACTAAATGGTTGCAAGAGAGTCTAGATGTTTGTGCTAAAAAATTAAATTTTCTTAGCCATCCTTATGAACTTTGCAATGAACGTGGTCATTTAAATATCTAGTGCAAATTGTTTCATGATCGAATCGTTCCAAAAATTGTGACGACTTGATCTCCCTTGCGCATCATAATGAACTTAGTTTGCTTCTGGGTCATGAAGAAATGAAATGTATAATTAAGGATATTCCAGAATTTGCCCTCGATAATGCTATTGATTTTGATCTAGGGGAAATTTATATGTATTGTACGGTGAATTGCATTGAAAATCCTTATATTGCAATTACATAAAGACAAGAAAACAAATAGAAGATGAAGAGAATACTAATGAAAGGGAAGAGACTTCCCAATATCCTCCTATTATTTCTTATGATGAATCAGGTAACGAGGAGGAGCCTTCTATTCAACCAATCTCATTAGTAAGGAGCTCCAAAAAGAGGATTAAACCCACACATGATGTGGAGAAGAAAAACAAAAGACGGAGAAGCAAAGGTAAAAAGGCATCCCTCTCAAATGATGTTGCTCCTACTACTCATTGTGATGATATTAGCTGCTATAATATTGGTGCTATCCATACTATTAATGATGAGAGTGATTATGCTTATGATATGAAAAGGCCCAAGCTTGGGGATGCTATGTTTGATGAAAATGACATGTTTGAGAATTTATTTGCTGCAATTAATGTTTGTCCCAAGCCTGGGGATGATATGTTTTATGAAGATGATATTTTTAACCTCCCAAGTTTTGATATGCAAATTTATTATGATGATAGTATGCCTCCTATTTTATGATGATTATATTAATGAAAGTGGGTTTGGAAGAGTGTCAACTTTAGGTAGTAATGATCCCACTATTTTGGAGGGTGTTGAATCTTATTGTGACAATTATGAAAGTGGATTTGGAGAGGTCATGACTTTATTTAGTAATAATTCCACTATCTTGGTAAGGTTTCAATCGATTATGATGAGAACAAAGTTGCTACTTATGATAATTATGTGATGATACTTATGCTATAAAAAGTAGCGATGATTATGTTTATAAAAACTGTCATGATTATGATTACCCTTTTTTTAAATTTTATTCTTTCAATGTGGAAACAATTTATAGTATTTGAGTTTCTTATGATACTCTCACTATTCCGAATGAGAAGAATTTTGCTTATGTGGACAGTAGTAAATTTTTTATGCTTGTAGATCATGAAAAGAATGTTTTATGTGATGGTTACATTGTTGAATTCATTCATGATGCTACTGAAAATTATTATGAGGGAGGAACATTGCTACTTCTTGAGCACTGCGTTGGTTTTCCCCGAAGAGGAAGGGATGATGTAGCAAAGTAGCGTAAGTACTTCCCTCAGTTTTTGAAAACCAAGGTATCAATCCGGTAGGAGGCTACGCGCGAGTCCCTTGGACCTGCACAAAACAAATAAATCCTCGCAACCAACGCAAATAGGGGTTGTCAGTCCCTATAAGGCCACTTACGAGAGTGAGATCCGATAGATATGATAATATAATATTTTTGGTATTTTTATGATAAAGATGCAAAGTAAAATAAAGGCAAAGTAAATAGCAAAGGAAATAACTAAGTAGTAGGAGATTAATATGATGAGGATAGACCCGGCGGCCATAGGTTTCACTAGTGGCTTCTCTCGAGAGCATAAGTATTCTACGGTGGGTGAACAAATTACTGTTGAGCAATTGACAGAATTGAGCATAGTTATGAGAATATCTAGGTATGATCATGTATATAGGCATCACGGCCGAGACAAGTAGACGGACTCCTGCCTGCATCTACTACTATTACTCCACTCATCGATCGCTATCCAACATGCATCTAGAGTATTAGGTTAAAAATATAGTAACGCCTTAAGCAAGATGACATGATGTAGAGGGATAGACTCATGCAATATGAAGAAAACCCCATCTTGTTATCTTCAATGGCAACAATACAATATGTGCCTTGCTGCCCTTACTGTCACCAGGAAAGGACACCGCAAGATTGAACCCAAAGCTAAGCACTTCTCCCATTGCAAGAAAGATTAATCTAGTAGGCCAAACCAAACTGATAATTCGAAGAGACTTGCAAAGATAACCAATCATACATAAAAGAATTCAAAGAAGATTCAAATATTATTCATAGATAGACTTGATCATAAACCCACAATTCATCGGTGTCAACAAACACACCGCAAAAAGAAGATTACATTGAATAGTTCTCCACAAGAGAGGGGGAGAACATTGTATTGAGATCCAAAAAGAGAGAGAAGAAGCCATCTAGCTACTAACTATGGACCCATATGTCTGAGGTAAACTACTCAAACTTCATCGAGGGGCTATGGTGTTGATGTAGAAGCCCTCCGTGATCGATGCCCCCTCCGGCGGAGCTCCGGAACAGGCCCCGAGATGGGATCTCGTGGATACAGAAAGTTGCGGCGGTGGAATTAGGTTTTTGGCTCCGTATCTAATCGTTTGGGGGTACATAGGTATATATAGGAGGAAGGAGTATGTTGGTGGAGCAACAGGGGGCCCACGAGGGTGGAGGGCGCGCCTGGTGGGGGTGGGCGCGCCCCCTACCTCGTGGCCTGCTCTTTTCTTTTTTGATGTAGGGTCCAAGTCTCCTGGATCATAATCTTCCTAAAAATCACGTTCCCGAAGGTTTCATTCCGTTTGGACTCCGTTTGATATTCCTTTTCTTCGAAACCCTAAAACAGGCAAAAAAACAGCAATTCTGGGCTGGGCCTCCGGTTAATAGGTTAGTCCCAAAAATAATATAAAAGTGGATAATAAAGCCCAATAATGTCCAAAACATTAGATAATATAGCATGGAGCAATCAACAATTATAGATACGTTGGAGATGTATCAAGCATCCCCAAGCTTAATTCCTGCTCGTCCTCGAGTAGGTAAATGATAAAAACAAAATTTTTATGCGGAGTGCTACTTGGCATAATTTTAATGTAATTCTTCTTTATTGTGGTATGAATATTCAGATCCAAAAGATTCAAGACAAAAGTTCATATTGACATAAAAATAATAATACTTCAAGCATACTAACAAAGCAATTATGTCTTCTCAAAATAACATGGCTAAAGAAAGTTATCCCTACAAAATCATATAGTCTGGCTATGCTCTATCTTGACCACACAAAATTTTTAAATCATGCACAACCTCGATGACAAGCCAAGCAATTGTTTCATACTTTTCACATTCTCAAAACTTTTTCAATCTTCACGCAATACATGAGCGTGAGCCATGGATATAGCACTATAGGTGGAATAGAGTGCTGGTTGTGGAGAAGACAAAAGGAGAAGATAGTCTCACATCAACTAGGCGTATCAACGGGCTATGGAGATGCCCATCAATAGATATCAATGTGAGTGAGTAGGGATTGCCATGCAACGGATGCACTAGAGCTATAAGTATATGAAAGCTCAAAAAGAAACTAAGTGGGTGTGCATCCAACTTGCTTGCTCATGAAGACCTAGGGCAATTTGAGGAAGCCCATCATTGGAATATACAAGCCAAGTTCTATAATGAAAGATTCCCACTAGTATATGAAAGTGATAACATGAGAGACTCTCTACTATGAAGATCATGGTGCTACTTTGAAGCACAAGTGTGGTAAAAGGATAGTAACATTGTCCCTTCTCTCTTTTTCTCTCATATTTTTTTATTGGGCCTTTTCTCTTTTTCTATGGCCGCTTTTCTTTCTCTTTTTTTATTTGGGCTTCTTTGGCCTCTTTTATTTATTTTTCGTCCGGAGTCTCATCCTGACTTGTGGGGGAATCATAGTCTCCATCATCCTTTCCTCACTGGGACAATGCTCTAATAATGATGATCATCACACTTTTATTTTTCTTACAACTCAACAATTACAACTCGATACTTAGAACAAAATATGACTCTATGTGAATCACTACAGGAATCAGCTACTTTGTCGTCTGCCACGGTGGACGGCAACAGGCTCCGGCAAAGTAAGGTCCGGCAAACAGCTACTTTGTCGTCCGCTTTATGCGGCTGATGGAAAAGGGGCCTTTGCCATCAGCCGCAGATGGCAAAGAAAGCAGACGGCAAAAAATGCGATGTTAGTCCGTTAGGTGGCTAACGGCAGGCCTTTGCCGTCCGCCGCTGACGGCAAAATTTGTCCTGCCTTTGCCGTCCGCCATATGATGTCAGCTAGACGACACTACACAGCAGGCCTTTGCCGTCCGCCGTTGACGGCAAAATTGTTCACTCTTTGCCGTCTGCCACTGTAGGCAAACTGACCAAATGGGTCAGCTCCCAGGAAGCACAGTTGGCTGCCACGTGGCTTCTTTGTCGTCTGCGGTTGACAGCAAAGAGCCCGTTGCCATCGGTGGCAGACGGCAAAGAGCCTGCATATTGGCTCTTTTTTATGTTTTTTCTTGAACCCAACAATTTTCACAGCAAATATATATGACATATATAGATATATTTCACAGGGCTATTTAACAGCAAACATATCACATATCCAACACATAATTAAGTTTCATCCATTCATACATAAGCAAGTTCCATCAAGTTCCATCCATACACATTGTTCCATCCATATACATATTACAATGCAAAGTTCCATCATAGAAAGCTAGATACGATGCAAAGTTTCAGCAAAGAAAAAACAAGCACTCCATCATAGCAAGCTAGCTTCCATGAAGTCAATGAAATCTACAAAATGGCAAATAAGAAAGTTAGAAATAGGTGACTAGAAGAAGAAGACTAGAACAAGAAGAAGAGTAGAACAAGAAGAAGACTAGAACAAGAAGTATATGTCATTTATGAGCTAACTTAGGTGAAATGGATCAAGAAGAAGACGAGAACAAGCACTCCATCTGCATCTAGTTCGGTTCTTTTGCCTGTTTTGTGCCATGTCCTCTGTCTGGCCATCTCTTCGACCATGAAAAGACGTTGAAGTCTTGGTACGATTGGCATATACCGAAGAACACTAACGGGGATTTTGGTCTGTGTCTTCTCACCGATACCGTTGTCTACCACAATATACCTGGAAGACTTGCAAATGGGACAATAGTTCAAGTCCGTATAGTCAATCCTAAATAAGGCACATCCTTTCTCACAGGCTTGTATCTTCTCATAGGGCATCTTCAGTGCACGGAGGATTTTGTCCGACTGGTACAGGTTTGCAGGCATTACATGGCCTTTGGGTAGAAAGCGTCCAAATACTGTCATAATTGCGTTGTAGCATTCTCTGCCCAAGTTGAACTGAGCCTTCAGAGCCATTACTTGTGAGATGGCATCCAACTGACAAAGCTCAGTGTGCACGTGGAGCGGACATTTTGAAGACTCCAACATTTCATTGAAGGCCTTTGCAGATTCCTCCATCTCCTCGTCCGAATCCCGAGCATCATCATAGTCTTGCACCATGTTTTCCATCCCGGTACCATGCTCGTCGGTGCAACGACGATCCACCTCGGCTCGGTCACGTTGGGCAGACTCACCATGAAATGTCCACACCGTATAATCGGGCGTAAAACCACTCTTATGCAAGTGTTTGCCCATTTCAGCCTCTGTCCTCTTTTCCCAATTGCCGCACCGGTAACAGGGGCACCAGGTTTTCCTCTGGCCATTTGCAAATGCGGCTTGCACAAACCCCTTGGTTTTTGTGAACCATTCAGCGCTCCATTTGTTCTGACCAGTGTGATCGGTATACATCCACGCACTATCACGCATCTTGACTTTCAGAGCTACTGGACACACAACAATTATATATATAATTCACCATGTATATATTAAGCAGTTGATCTACTTTGTCAATTTTATTACGTCCATGCAACCTACACTCTAATAGGTAATGATAGGTCCTAATCCCACCCGAGTATGTGTAGATTGGGTTCATTTTCCCATGTTATGCTCCGGATCCGACGCAAAATTTCGGCACCACCTCCCCGTTGTTCTCCTGATACACGTCTCTGCAATAAATAGAGAGGATGTGTACCCGGAGAACAACAGGGGAGGCACTGACGAAATTTATGCGTCGGATCCGGAGCAAAGCATATGGGAAAACAAACCCAATCTACACATACTCGGGCTGTCCATGGATAGCGTTGGACAATTCGAAAGAATCAAGGTTATAAATATGCAAATGCATGCATATTTATAACTATGACGCTTTCGAACGGGAGACACATATTGGTTACGCATACTGATGATTCAAGACATATATATAGCTAGCTATCAAGTTTCATCGGCACGAACACCGGAACAGAGCAAATAATTAATGGGGGAGGAGGACCTATCATTTGTGCTCACCCACAAACGAAGTGGCAGAGCTCGTCAAACGCACTGCAAGGTCGTCGAACACCAAACCTCGCAGTGATGAAACAACTGCACATTTAAATCTACTCGATCAACACAATTATATATGATGTTTTTCATAACAAAATCGAAAAATATATGACCTAACTAATAATTCACAAATATTGACCCCGTCAGCCTCTGGAAGGCTAAAGAACACCTTTTTGAGAGGTGTCGGGGGTCGGGGTGTCGTGTCGGTGTCGGGGTGCTGTGTCGGGGTCGGGGTGCT
>NC_041390.1:392679615-392680148 GCF_002162155.2 Triticum dicoccoides | reverse complement strand
CGGGGGTCGGGGCGTCGTGTTGGGGTCGGGGTGTCGTGTCGTGGTGTCGGGGTCAGGGGGTCAGGGGGTCGGGTGTGATGTCGGGGTCAGGGGGTCGGGGTGTTTCCTTCTATCCTTCTTCTTCTTTCTTTCTCTTCTTCTTCTTCTTCTTTCCTTTCTTCTCCTTTTTCTTTCATCTTTTTTCTTCTTTTTTACTTCTTTATTCTTCTTCTTCTACTTCTTCTACTTCTTTTCTTCTTCTTCTACTTCTTCTACTTCTTTTCTTCTTCTTCATTTTTCATCTTTTTTCTACTTCTTTTCTTTTCTTCCTTTCTTCTTCTACTTCTTTTCTTCTTTTTCTTTTTTCATCTTTTTTCTACTTCTTTTCTTCTTCTTCTACTTCTTCTACTACTTCTACTTCTTCTACTTCTTCTAATTCTTTTCTCACACTAACACTAACACAATCTAGCACTAACAATTAAACAGCAAAAAATGAAAAAACAGAAGAAAAAAAGAAGTAGCCCCTCACCGGAGCAATGGGGCGGTCGGCGGGG
>NC_041390.1:392646877-392679268 GCF_002162155.2 Triticum dicoccoides | reverse complement strand
GGATCTGGTGGGCGTAGGGGAGGAGAGAGAGAGTAGAGAGAGTAACGGGCGGGGGTGGGGGCCGTTAATTAGTCTCGTCTTTGCCGTCCGCCTTTATCTCTCTTTACCGTCCGCTAGCGGACGGCAAAGAGGTGGGGCGTTAAGTTTTTTCTACACGGGCTGGGGGTGGGGGCCACCTCCCTCTTTGCCATCAGCCAGCTGACAGCAAAGAGCTGGCAGATGGCAAAGGCTTGTTTTGCTGTCCGCTGCTTCTTTGCCGTCTGCTTTTCGGTAGCTGATAGCAAAGAGCTGCTAGCAGACGGCAAAGAACTGGCAGATGGCAAAGTAGCTGATTCCAGTAGTGAATGCCTCTGGCGGTGTACCGGGATATGCAATGATGCATGAGTGACATGTATGAAAGCATTAAAGCATTATGAATGGTGGCTTTGCCACAAATACGATGTCAACTACATGATCATGTGTGTCATAATAAACGGAACGGTGGAAAGTTGCATGGCGATATATCTCGGAATGGCTATGGAAATGCCATAATAGGTAGGTATGGTGGCTGTTTTGAGGAAGGTATATGGTGGGTGTATGATACCGGTGAAAGGTGCGCGGTATTAGAGAGGCTAGCAAAGGTGGAAGGGTGAGAGTGCCTATAATCCATGAACTCAACATTAGTCATAAAGAACTCATATACTTATTGCAAAAATCTATAAGTTATCAAAGCAAATATTACGCACATGCTCCTAGGGGGATAGATTGGTAGGAAAGGACCATCGCTTGTCCCCGACCGCCACTCATAAGGAAGACAATCAATAAATAAATCATGCTCTGACTTCATCACATAACGGTTCACCATACATGCGTGCTATGGGAATCACAAGCTTCAACACAAGTATTTCTCAAATTCACAACTACTCAACTAGCATGACTTTAATATAACCATCTTTATATCTCAAAACAATTATCAAGTATCAAACTTATCATAGAATTCAACACACTCATAAGAAAGTTTTATTATTAATCTTGTATACCAAGCATATTAGGATTTTAAGAAAATTACTATTCTATTTAAGACTCTCAAAATAATCTAGGTGAAGCATGAGAGATCAATAGTTTCTATAAAACAAATCCACCACCGTGCTCTAAAATATATAAGTGAAGTACTAGAGCAAAATTATATAACTCAAAAGATATAAGCTAAGCACATAGAGTATTCTAACAAATGCCAAATCATGTATGGCTCTCTCAAAAGGTGTGTACAGCAAGGATGATTGTGGTAAACTAACAAGAAAAGAGTCAAATAATGCAAGACGCTCCAAGCAAAACATATATCATGTGGCGAATAAAAATATAGCTCCAAGTAAAGTTACCGATAGAAGTAGACGAAAGAGGGGATGCCTTCCGGGGCATCCCCAAGCTTTCGATTTTAGGTGTCCTTAGATTATCTTGGGGGTGCCATGGGCATCCCCAAGCTTAGGCTCTTGCCACTCCTTGTTCCATAATCCATCAAATCTTTACCCAAAACTTGAAAACTTCACAACACAAAACTTAAAGTAGAAAATCTCGTGAGCTCCATTAGCGAAAGAAAATAAAAGACCACTTAAAGGTACTGTAATGAACTAATTATTTATTTATATTGGTGTTATAACTACTGTATTCCAACTTCTCTATGGTTTGTAAACTATTTTACTAGCCATAGATTCATCAAAATAAGCAAACAACACACGAAAAACAGAATCTGTCAAAAACAGAACAGTCTGTAGTAATCTGTAGCTAGCGCAAGATCTGGAACCCGAAAAATTCTAAAATAAATTTCTGGACGTGAGTAATTTATCTATTAATTATCTGCAAAAATTATTAACTAAATAGCACTTTCCAAATAAAATGACAGCAGTTCTCGTGAGTGCTAAAGTTTCTGTTTTTTCCAGCAAGTTCAACAAGACTTTCCCCAAGTCTTCCTAACGGTTCTACTTGGCACAAACACTAATTAAACACAAAAAACACAAACAAAACAGAGGCTAGATAAATTATTTATTACTAAACAGGAGCAAAAAGCAAGGAATAAAACTAAAATTGGGTTGCCTCCCAACAAGCGCTATCGTTTAACGCCCCTGGCTAGGCATAACAAGCAAGAATAGATCTAGGTATTGCCATCTTTGGTAGGTAATTCTTTGATGAGGCATCTACCATCTTTAGGAATTTATTTCTTTTTATTAATTATCAAACTTTTAGGCACAAGATCGAAAAATTCATTTGTAACAAATGGTTCCTTAATGATAGCAAGAAGATTGGGATGAATACTTATAGATTTGAGATCCGCATTTTCCTTACTAGAGGATTCACCCTTATTTTTAGGAACATACATAAGCTTGGCAATTTTAGTGGGAGGACTTGGAGTATTCTTTACGGAAGAAAAAGCGGTTCCCAAAATCGTGATTTATTTTCTCATTAACTATGGGTTCCTTTTCTTTAATATTTTTCAAAGTAACTCCTACTTTAGATCCATATTGAGAGATTCGGCTGTGGATCTTTTTATCCAAATTTTCAATTAACTCTATGGTAGCAACCTTATTTTCAATAATTTAAAGCCTTTGCATTACATGCTCCAAAGTTAATATAATTCCATTAACCAAGAGAGGGGGTGAGCCAAATAAATCTAACATAGCATTATAAGAATCAAAAGTATGGCTACCCAAAAAGTTCCCTCCGATAATAGTATCAAGAACATAACGATGCCAAGGAGTAATGCCTACATAAAAATTGCGAAGGAGAATGGTAGTAGATTGCTTCCTAGTAGATCTATTTTGAGCATTGAAAATTATATACCAAGCATCTTTTATATTTTCACCCTCCCTTTGCTTAAAATTTAGAATTTCATTCTCTAGAGACAACGGAGAAGATAAGGGACTAGCCATAACGACAAGCAAGCAAACTAACACACAAGCAAACAAAAAGCAAGCGTGCAAAAAGAGGCAAATAGAGAGGGAGAGGGAGGATAGAGCGAGAGAGGGCAAATAAAACGGCAAGGGTGAAGTGGGGGGAGAGGAAAACAAGAGGCAAATGGCAAATAATGTAATGGGGGAGATAGGGATATGTGATGGGTACTTGGTATGTTGACTTTTGCGTAAACCTCCCCGGCAACGGCTCCAGAAATCCTTCTTGCTACCTCTTGAGCACTGTGTTGGTTTTCCCCGAAGAGGAAGGGATGATGCAGCAAAGTAGTGTAAGTATTTCCCTCAGTTTTTAGAACCAAGGTATCAATCAAGTAGGAGGCTACGCGCGAGTCCCTCGCACCTGCACAAAACAAATAAATCCTCACAACCAACGTAAATAGGGGTTGTTGGTCCCTATAAGGCCCCTTACGAGAGTGAGATCCGATAGATATGATAAGATAATAACTTTGGTATTTTTATGATAAAGATGCAAAGTAAAATAAAGGCAAAGTAAATAGCAAAGGAAATAACTAAGTAGTAGGAGATTAATATGATGAAGATAGATCCGGGGGCCATAGGTTTCACTAGTGGCTTCTCTTGAGAGCACAAGTATTCTACGGTGGGTGAACAAATTACTATTGAGCAATTGACAGAATTGAGCATAGTTATGAGAATATCTAGGTATGATCATGTATATAGGCATCACGTCCGTGACAAGTAGACCGACTCCTGCCTGCATCTACTACTATTACTCCACTCATCGACCACTATCCAGCATGCATCTAGAGTATTAACTTAAAAATAGAGTAACGCCTTAAGCAAGATGACATGATGTAGAGGGATAGACTCGTGCAATATGAAGAAAACCCCATCTTGTTATCCTCGATGGCAACAATACAATACGTGCCTTGCTGCCCTTACTGTCACCGGGAAAGGACACCGCAAGATTGAACCCAAAGCTAAGAACTTCTCCCATTGCAAGAGAGATCAATCTAGTAGGCCAAACCAAACTGATAATTCGAAGAGACTTGCAAAGATAACCAATCATACATAAAAGAATTCAGAGAAGATTCAAATATTATCCATAGATAGACTTGATCATAAACCCATAATTCATCAGTCTCAACAAACACACCGCAAAAAGAATATTACATCGAATAGTTCTCCACAAGAGAGGGGGAGAACATTGTATTGAGATCCAAAAAGATAGAAGAAGCCATCTAGCTACTAACTATGGACCCGTAGGTCTGAGGTAAACTACTCACACTTCATCGGAGGGGCTATGGTGTTGATGTAGAAGCCCTCCGTGATCGATGCCCCCTCCGGCAGAGCTCCGGAACAGGCCCCAAGATGGGATCTCGTGGATACAAAAAGTTGCGGCAGTGGAATTAGGTTTTTGGCTCCGTATCTGATCGTTTGGGGGTACGTAGGTATATATAGGAGGAAGGAGTACGTCGGTGGAGCAACAGGGGGCCCACGAGGGTGGAGGGCGCGCCTGGTTTGGGTGGGCGCGCCCCTCTACCTCGTGGCCTCCTCTTTTCTTTCTTGACGTAGGGTCCAAGTCTCCCGGATCATAATCTTCCTAAAAATCACATACCCGAAGATTCACGTACCCAAATTATATATACGTTGGAGACATATCAAACATATACTTGTAGGAATTGCAATAATATCAAGTTTCCTCTCTATGTGCTTAAAGTTCTGAAGTTATGCTTCTTTTGCCTTCCTACGCTAGTTGATTATTGTTCCCGTAAGTTGTTTTTTCACAAAATCCCTATCTATAGGAAGTGGGTTAGACTTAAATGTGCTAGTCATATTCTTCGTGATGCTCTCTTTATGTTTCAATTCTTATCTTTTATGTGAGCATCATTGAAATAATCATGCCTAGCTAGGGGCGTTAAACGATAGCGCTTGTTGGGAGGCAACCCAATTTTTATTTTTGTTCTTTGCTTTTTGCTCCTGTTTAGTAATAATTAATTAATCTAGCCTCTGTTTAGATGTGGTTTATCTTTTAGTTAGTGTTTGTGCCAAGTAGAAACTTTGGGAATACTTGGCTGAAGTCTTTGCGATCTTGCTGTAAAAAACAGAAATTTTTGCGCTCGTGAGATTAGCTGCCATTTTGTACTGGAGAGTGAGTTTAGGTTGATTCGTTTTGCAGATGATTAATAGACAAATTCCTCAGGTCCACCAATTTATTTCAGAATATTTGGAGTGACATAAGTATTCGAATGATATAGATTACTACAGACTATTCTGTTTTTGACAGATTCTGTTTTCATTGTGTTGTTTCCTTATTTTGATGAATCTATGAGTAGTGTCGGAGGGTATGAACCATAGAGAAGTTGGAATACAGTATATATTACACCAATATGAATTTAGAATGAGTTCACAACAGTACCTAAGTGGTGATTTATTTTTCTTATACTAACGGAGCTTACGAGTTTTCTGTTAAGTTTTGTGTTGTGAAGTTTTCAAGTTTTGGGTAAAGATTTGATGGACAATGGAATAAGGAGTGGCAAGAGCCTAAGCTTGAGGATTCCCAAGGCACCCCAAGGTAATATTCAAGGACAACCAAGAGCCTAAGCTTGGGTATGACCCGGATGTCATCCCCTCCTTCGTCTTCGTTCATCGGTAACTTTACTTGAGGCTATATTTTTATTCACCACATGATATGTGTTTTGCTTGGAGCGTCATTTTATTTTCTTTTGTTTTGCTTGCTGTTTGAATAAAATACCAACATCTTAAATTCTTAAATGTTAGAGAGTCTTCACATAGTTGCATAATTATTCGACTACTCATTGATCTTCACTTATATCTTTCGGAGTAGTTTGTCATTTGCTCTAGCGCTTCACTTATATCTTTTAAGAGCACGACGGTGGTTCTATTTTGAAGAAATAGATGAACTCTCATGCTTCACTTATATCATTTTGAGAGTATCTAAACAGTATGGTATTTTGCTTTGGTTATGAAACTAGTCCTAATATGATGGGCATCCAAGATGGGTATAATAAAAACTTTCATATAGAGTGCATTGAATACTATGAGAAATTTGATACTTGATAATTGTTTTGTGATATGAAGATGGTAATATTAGAGTCGTGCTAGTTGAGTAATTGTTAATTTGAGAAATACTTGTGTTGAGGTTTGCAAGTCCCGTAGCATGCACGTATGGTAACCGTTGTGTAACAATTTTGAAACATGAGGTGCTCTTTGATTCTCATCCTTATGAGCGGCGGTCGGGGACGAGCGATGGTATTTTCCTACCAATCTATCCCCCTAGGAGCATGCGCGTAGTGCTTGGTTATTGATGACTTGTAGATTTTTGCAATAAGTATGTGAGTCCTTTATGACTAATGTTGAGTCCATGGATTATACGCACTCTCACTCTTCCATCATTGCTAGCCTCTTCGGTACCGTGCATTGCCCTTTCTCACCTCAAGAGTTGGTGCAAACTTCGCCGGTGCATCCAAACCCCGTGATATGATACCCTCTATCACACATAAACCTCCTTATATCTTCCTCAAAACAGCCACCATACCTACCTATTATGGCATTTCCACAGTCATTCTGAGATATATTGCCATGCAACTTTCCACCGTTCCGTTCATCATGACACACATCATCATTGTCATATTGCCTTGCATGATCATCTAGTTGACATCGTATTTGTGGAAAAGACACCATGCATAATTTATCATACATGTCACTCTTGATTAATTTCCCATCCCAGTACACCGCCGGAGGCATTCAAATAGAGTCACACTTTGTTCTAGTATCGAGTTGTAATCTTTGAGTTGTAAATAAATAGAAGTGTGATGATCATCATTAATAGAGCATTGTCTTGAAAAAAAGAAAAAAGGCCGACAAAAGAGAAAAAAAGAAAGGCCAAATAAAAAAAGAAATAAAAGGGGACAATGCTACTATCCTTTTTTGTTCCACACTTGTGCTTCAAAGTAGCACCATGATCTTCATGATATAGATTCCCTTATGTTGTCACTTTCATATACTAAGTGGGAATTTTTCATTATAGAACTTGGCTTGTATATTCCAACAATGGGCTTCCTCAAATGCCCTAGGTCTTCGTGAGCAAGCAAGTTGGATGCACACCCACTTAGTTTATTTTTGTTGAGCTTCCATACATTTATAGTTCTAGTGCATCCGTTGCATGGCAATCCCTACTCCTCGCATTGACATCAATTGATGGGCATCTCCATAGCTCGTTGATTAGCCGCGTAAATGTGATACTTTCTCTTTTTTTGTCTTCTCCACACAACCCCAATCATTATATTCTATTCCACCCATAGTGCTATGTCCATGGCTCACGCTCATGTATTGCGTGAAAGTCAAAAAAAGATTGAGATTACTAAAGTATGAAACAATTACTTGGCTTGTCATCGAGGTTGTGCATGACGGGAGCATTTTTGTGTGATGAAAATGAAGCATAGCCAAACTATATGATTTTGTAGGGATAAGCTTTCTTTGGCCATGTTATTTTGAGAAGACATGACTGCCTAGTTAGTATGCTTGAAGTATTATTATTTTTATGTCAATATTAAACTTTTGTCTTGAATATTATGGATCTGAATATTCTTGCCACAATAAAGAGGATTACATAAATAAATATGTTAGGTAGCATTCCACATCAAAAATTCTGTTTTTATCATTTACCTACTCGAGGAAGAGCAGGAATTAAGCTTGGGGATGCTTGATACGTCTCCAACGTATCTATAAATTTTTATTGTTCCATGCTACTATATTATCAACCTTGGATGTTTTATATGCATTTATATGCTATTTTATATGATTTTTGGGACTAACCTATTAACCTAGAGCCCAGTGCCAGTTTCTGTTTTTTCCCTTGTTTTTGAGTATCGCAGAAAAGGAAAACCAAACGGAGTCCAATTGACTTGAAATTTCATGGAGATCATTTTTGGACCAGAAGAAGCCCACGGAGTATCGGAAACGGGCCAGAAGAGTCCGGAGGCACCCACGAGGGTGGGGGCGCGCCCCCCTACCTCGTGGCTGCCTCGGGGACCCCCCTGACTTGTTCCCGACTCCAACACCTCTTATATATACCCAAACTTCCACAAAGAAACCTAGCTCGGGAGTTCCATCGCCGCAAGCCTCTATAGCCAGCAAAAACCAATCTAGACCTGTTCCAGCACCCTGTCGGAGGGCGGAATACCTCTCTGGTGGCCATCTTCATCCTCCCGGCGCTTTCCATGATGAGGAGGGAGTAGTTCACCCTCGGGGCTGAGGGTATGTACCAGTAGCTATGTGTTTGATCTCTCTCTCTCTCTCTCGTGTTCTTGATTCAGAATGATCTTGATGTATCGCGAGCTTTGCTATTATAGTTGGATCTTATGATGTTTCTCCCCCTCTACTCTCTTGTACTGGATTGAGTTTTCCCTTCGAAGTTATCTTATCGGATTGAGTCTTTAAGGATTTGAGAACACTTGATGTATGTCTTGCATGTGCTTATCTGTGGTGACAATGGGATATCACGTGATCCACTTGATGTATGTTTTGGTGATCAACTTGCGAGTTTCGTGACCTCATGAACTTATGCATAGGGGTTGGCACACGTTTTCGTCTTGACTCTTCGGTAGAAACATTGGGGCACTCTTTGAAGTTCTTTGTGTTGGTTGAATAGATGAATCTGAGATTGTGTGATGCATATCGTATAATCATACCCACGGATACTTGAGGTGAGACATTGGAGTATCTAGGTGACATTAGAGTTTTGGTTGATTTGTGTCTTAAGGTGTTATTCTAGTATGAACTCTAGGATAGATTGAACGGAAAGAATAGCTTCATGTTATTTTACTACGGACTCTTCAATAGATTGATCAGAACGAATAACTTTGAGGTTGTTTCGTAACCTACAATAATCTCTTCGTTTGTTCTCCTCTATTAGTGACTTTGGAGTGACTCTTTGTTGCATGTTGAGGGATTGTTATATGATCCAATTATGTTATTATTGCTGAGAGAACTTGCACTAGTGAAAGTATGAACCCTAGGCCATGTTTCAACACATTGCAATACCATTTCCGCTCACTTTTATCATTAGTTACCTTGCTGTTTTTATATTTTCAGATTACAAAAACCTATATCTACCACCCATATTGCACTTGTATCACCATCTCTTCGCCGAACTAGTGCACCTATACAATTTACCATTGTATTGGGTGTGTTGGGGACACAAGAGACTCTTTGTTATTTGGTTGCAGGGTTGTTTGAGAGAGACCATCTTCATCCTATGCCTCCCATGGATTGATAAACCCTAGGTCATCCACTTGAGGGAAATTTTCTACTGTCCTACAAACCTCGGCACTTGGAGGCCCAACAACGTCTACAAGAAGAAGGTTGTGTAGTAGACACCAGACAACACCATAAATAAAATATACAATCATACCAACCAAGATCACAATTAACCCATAAGACAAAACGGATTTACTCAACCATCATAGGATAACCATAGATCATTGGGAAATAATATATGGAGTTGAGCACCATGTTTAAGTAGAGATTACTGTGGGGAGAAGAGGTGTTACACCTCTACATAGAGGGGGGGAGTTGGTGTTGTCGGTAGCAAGATTGTTGATGTAGATTGCCGTCTCGATCATTGCCCCGGTGGCACTCCAGCGCCACCGTAAGCGAGGGGGAGAGAGCCCCCCTCATTATTCTTCTTCCTTGGTTTCCTCCCTAGATGGGAGGAGAGTTCCCCCTCTGGTCATTGGTCTCCTTGGCAGTGAAGGGGCGGGAGCCCCTCCGAGATTGGATCTCCCTCTCTGGTCTCTTCTACTTCGTGTTCCTAGATCTGGCCAAAAATCATTTCTTATATTCCCGGAGATCCGTAACTCCGATTGCGCTGAGATTTTAATAAGATTTTATTTGGATATAAGCTTGCTTGCGCCCGAAGTAGAGGTCCAACTGACGTACGAGATGAGCACAACCCATCACGGCACGCCTGGCTCCTCTAGCGCGCCTTGGTGGGTTGTGCCCACCAAAGGCCTCCGTTTGTGGTGATTCCAACTCCCGAAAATCACATATATTCCAAAATAACTATCCATGAAATTTTATTGCATTTGGACTTCGTTTGATATTGATACTCTGCGATACAAAAAACATGCAGAAAACATGAACTGGCACTTGGCACTGGATAAATAGGTTAGTACAATAAATCATATAAAAAGTTGCCAAAAGTATGTAAAACTTGTATAATATTGGCATGAAACAATCAAAAATTATAGATACGACAGAGACGTATCAATATAATTATTCTTTATATCATACATGTCATCACAATAATCAGAATAGATACCAACTTTGCTCTCATAATCAATTGAAATCTCTTTCGAAATAATGCATTCATCACTAAGTAAAGTCATGACCTCTTCAAATCCATTTTTATCAATATTGTGAAAAGATTCAATACCCTCCAAAATAGCGGGATCATTAATACCTAGAGTTGATTCTCTTACAAACACACTTTCATCAATATAATTATCATAAATAGGAGGCATATGCTATCATCATAATAAATATTCTCATCAAAACATGGGGGACTAAAAATATCATATTCATCAAACATAGCATCCCCAAGCTTGTGGCTTCGCATATTATTAGCACCATGGATATTCAAAGAATTGATACTAATAACATTGCAATCATGCTCATCATACAAAGATTCTATGCCAAACATTTTAATGCATTCTTCTTCTAACACTTTGTCACAATTATCAGAATCCTTATTTTCACAAAAAAACATTAAAAAGATTAAGCATATGAGGCAACCTCAATTCCATTTTTTTGTAGTTTTCTTTTATATACAAAACTATTGATAAAACAAGAAACTAAAAGATTCGATTGCAAGATCTAAAGATATACCTTCAAGCACTAACCTCCCCGGCAACGACACCAGAAAAGAGCTTGATGTCTACTACGCAACCTTCTTCTTGTAGACTCGCATTGGGCCTCCAAGCATAGAGTTTTGTAGGACAATAGCAAATTTACCTCAAGTGGATGACCTAAGGTTTATCAATCTGTGGGAGGCGTAGGATGAAGATGGTCTCTCTCAAGCAACCCTGCAACCAAATAACAAAGAGTCTCTTGTGTCCCCAACACACCCAATACAATGGTAAATTGTATAGGTGCACTACTTCAGTGAAGAGATGGTGATACAAGTGCAATATGGATGGTAGATATAGGTTTTTGTAATCTGAAAATATAAAAACAGCAAGGTAACTAGTAGTAAAAGTCAGCGGAAACGGTATTGCAATGCTTAGAAACAAGGCCTAGGGTTCATACTCTCACTAGTGCAAGTTCTCTCAACAATCATAACATAATTAGATCATATAACAATCCCACAACGTGCAACAAAGAGTCACTAATAGCGGAGAACAAACAAAGAGATTATTGTAGGGTATGAAACCACCTCAAAGTTATTCTTTTTGATCGATCTATTGGGCTATTCCTATAAGTGTCACAAACAGCCCTAGAGTTCATACTAAAATAACACCTTAAGACACACATCAACCAAAACCCTAATGTCACCTAGATACTCCAATGTCACCACATGTAATGTCGGTGATAAATACGTACTCCCCCAAGCATAGGCTTTTGTCCTAAGTTGGTCTATGGCCATGGCTGGCCTAGCGGATATCCATAGTAAAAGTTGGGGTCGTACTGAGATGAAGCGGCTATCGCCTCCTGAGCTGCAGCGTGGCGACGAGCGGCCTCCACCCTCCTATCGTACTCATCTGCCTCCTCTCTGGTAATAACATATCTTCCTTTTGCCTGATAATCAAAGAAGGCAGGAGGAGGGAGAGTAATATGGACAGCACGTCGTTTGTCAAAGATTAGTCGATACTGGAGAGGTGATTCATTCCTCTCGACAAACTGGTGGTGAACCATAGCATTAAAGTCTAGGTAAGCAGGGGGTAATTCAATATCATCTTCGCGTATGGCTATACCAAGAAAATTAGGTATGCGGGTTGCATAAATTCCACCAAAGAAATCTCCATTAAATCTATTAAGATGCAACCTACGTGCAACAATGGCTCCCAAATTATAAGATTTATCTCCTAACAAGCACTCCTAAGAATACTGAGGTCAGGGACACACATGTGGCATGCCTCATCTTTACCATTAATGCATCTACCTATGAAGAGAGCAAAATAATGTATAGCAGGAAAGTGAATGCTCCATATAGTGGCTTGTGTTATATCTCTAGATTCTCCCACAGTTATACTAGCAAGAAAATCTCTAAATTCAGATTCACGAGGATCCCTGATACTACCCTGTTGTGGAAGTTTGCAAGCAGTGGTAAAATCCTCTATGTCGATAGTGTATGAATTTTCATAAAGATAAAACAGGACAGTTGGAGAATTACGTGAAGATGAAAATTCAAACCTCCTCACAAAGGAACCAGTGAGATAATGATACTGGCTGCACTTCTCTTCATCGAAGCTCACAAGATCAGCATTACACAAATATGCGTTAAATTCTTCCTTAATTCCCGCTCGATCCATAAAGTTTTCAGAAGGCCACTCACAAGGACACACTCGAGCGTCTCTTGGTGGCTCTTCATCAGCATCACACATTGCAAGCCTGGGTCCTTGCTTCCTTGAAGAACCACCTTTTAACATTTTCCTAAGCATATTTCTTCCTCTAAAAATTTTCTGAAATGTTTAGTAACTTCAAAATAAAAGTAAACCAAACTCAATAATATTGATAACAACTACTCCTACAAGTGCCTAGAGCCTATATCATGCATCAAAACTACTTTTGACCATATAAATTTGACATGCAAGCTCAAGAACAGGGTCACCTAACTAGTATAAATTTGCAATGAATAAAGCACTAGAACAAAAACTAATTGGACAATGGAGGAGTCACATACCAAGGAACAATCTCCCCAAGCAGTTTTGTGAGAGGTGCTTTCAGTAAGGAGATCAAAAATGGCAGCAAAACGAGCCTGGACTCGGGTATGAACTGGATATTCGTGTTTGGGGGAGGAAGAAGGAGTGTGTGGGTGCAAGGATAAGTGGAGGAGGGCCACCGTGGGCCCACGAGGCAGGGGGCATGCCCCTGACCCTCGTGGCCAGGTGCCAGCTCCTCCTGTTGTGTTCTCAGTGCCAAATATTCTCAAATATTCCAGAAAAAATCATATTTAAATTTCAGGGCATTTGGAGAACTTTTATTTTCGGGGTATTTTTATATTGCATGGATAATTCAGATAATAGACAGAAAATACTATTTTTATTTTATTTAATATAAATAACAGAAAGTAAAAGTGGGGTACATAAGGTTGTGCCTTCTAGTTTCATCCATCTCATGCTCATCAAAAGGAATCCACTAACAAGGTTGATCAAGTCTTGTTAACGAACTCATTCCGAATAACATGAAACCAGAGAAATTTCGAATAACACTATGTTACCTCAACGGGGATATGCACATCCCCAATAATAAGAATATCATATTACCTCTTGACAGTAGGAAGAGGAAATTCAAAACCTCCAAAAATAATCGATGGAATTTTTCCAATAGAATTGATACTGTGGACTTGAGGTTGTTTCCTCGGAAAGTGTAACGTATGCTCATTACCATTAACATGAAAAGTGACATTTCCTTTAGTGCAATCAATAACAGCCCCTGCAGTATTCAAAAAGGGTCATCCAAGGATAATAGACATACTATCGTCCTCGGGAATATCAAGAATAACAAAGTCAATTAAAATAGTAACATTTGCAACTACAACAGGCACATCCTCAAATACCGACAGGTATAGGAGTTGATTTATCAGCCATTTGCAAAGATATTTCAGTAGGTGTCAACTTATTCAAATCAAGTCTACGATATAAAGAGAGAGGCATAACACTAACACCGCCTCCAAGATCACATAAAGCGGTTTTAACAAAGTTTCTTTTAATGGAGCATGGTATAGTGGGTACTCCTGGATCTCCTAGTTCCTTAGGTATTCCACCCTTAAGAGTATCATTAGCAAGCATGGTGGAAATTTCAGCTTCCGGTATCTTTCTTTTATTAGTAACAATATCTTTCATATACTTAGCATAAGGATTCATTTTGAGCATATCAGTTAATCGCATACGCAGAAAGATAGGTCTAATCATTTCAGCAAAGCGCTCAAAATCCTCATCATACTTTTTCTTGGATGGTTTGGGAGGAAAAGGCATGGGTTTCTGAACCCATGGTTCTCTTTCTTTACCGTGTTTCCTAGCAACAAAGTCTTTCTTATCATAACGTTGATTCTTTGATTGTGGGTCATCAAGATCAACAGCGGGTTCAATTTCTATATCATTATCATTACTAGGTTAAGCATCATCATGAAGATTATCATTAACATTATTACTAGTTTCAGGTTCATTACCAGATTGTGTTTCAGCATCAGAAATAGAAATATCATTTGGATTCTCAGGTGTTTCAACAATAGGATCACTAGAAGCATGCAAAGTCCTATTATTTTCCTTTTTCTTCCTATTAGAAGGACTAGGTGCATCCACATTATTTCTCTGAGAATCTTGCTCAATTCTCTTAGGGTGGCCTTCAGGATACAGAGGTTCCTGAGTCATTTTACCACCTCTAGTCATAACTCTAACAGCATTATCATTATCCTTACTATTCAATTCATTGAGAAAATCATTTTGAGCTTTAAGTACTTGTTCTACTTGAGTGGTAACCATAGAAGCATGCTTGCTAATAATTTTAAGTTCACCTTTGACATTAGCCATATAATCACCCAAGTGTTCAAGCATATTTGAATTGTATTTCAATTGTCTACCAAAATAAGCATTAAAATCTTCTTGCTTAGCCATAAATTTATCAAACTCATCTAAGCATGGGCTAGCAAACTTAGTAAATGGGATTTCAGCTTTATCATATCTATAGAGAGAATTTACCTTTACTACCTGTGTCGAGTTATCAAGACCATGAGTTTCTTCAATAGGTAAAGGATTAAGATCATATGTTTCTTCAACAAGCGGCAAATTAAGACCATGTATTTCTTCAATAGGAGGTAAATTCTTAACATCTTCAGCTTTAATACCTTTTTCTTTCATAGATTTCTTTGCCTCTTGCATATCTTCAGGACTGAGAAATAGAATACCCCTCTTCTTCGGAGTTGGTTTAGGAATAGCCCAGGAATTGGCCCCGGAGGTGTCCAATTATTTTCATTTGTCAACATATTATTCAATAGAATTTCAGCTTCATCCGGTGTTCTTTCCCTGAAAACAGAACCAGCACAACTATCCAGGTAATCTCTGGAGGCATAGGTTACTCCATTATAAAAGATATCAAGTATTTCATTTTTCTTAAGAGGATGATCAGGCAAAGCATTGAGTAACTTGAGAAGCCTCCCCCAAGCTTGTGGGAGACTCTCTTCTTCAATTTGCACAAAATTATATATATCCCTTAAGGTAGCCTGTTTCTTATGAGCAGGGAAATATTTAGCAGAGAAGTAATAAATCATATCCTGGGGACTACGCACACAACCAGATCAAGAGAATTAAACCATATCTTAGCATCACCCTTTAATGAGAACAGAAATATTTTAAGGATATAAAAGTAGCGAGTTCTCTCATCAGTAGTGAACAGGGTGGCTATATCATTTAATTTAGTAAGATGTGCCACAACAGTTTCAAATTCATAGCCATGAAAAGGATCAGATTCAACCAAACTAATTATACCAGGATCAACATAGAATTCATAATCCTTATTAGTAACACAGATAGCTGAAGTAGCAAAAGCAGGGTCAGGTTTCATTCTAGCATTAAGAGATTGCTGCTTCCATTTAGCTAATAACCTCTTGAGTTCGTATCTATCTTTGCAAGCTAAAATAGCAAAAGATGCTTCTTTATCAAAAACATAACCCTTAGGAATAACAGGCAAGTCTTCATCATCACTTTCATCAATATTATCAGATTCAATATTTTCAATCTCTCTAACCCTAGCAAGTTCTTCATCAAGAAATTCACCAAGTGGCACAGTAGTATCAAGCATAGAAGTAGTTTCATCGTAAGTATCATGTATAGCAGAAGTGGCATCATCAATACCATGCGACATATCAGAACGAATAGCAGAAGCAGGTTTAGGTGTTGTAAGCTTACTCAAAACAGAAGGTGAATCTAGTGCGGAGCTAGATGGCAGTTCCTTACCTCCCCTCGTAGTTGAGGGATAAATCTTAGTTCTTGGATCTTTCAAGTTCTTCATAATGATAGGAAGATATAAATCCCAAGTGACTCAAAGAATAGAGCTATGCTCCCCGACAATGGCGCCAGAAAATAGCCTTGATAACCCACAAGTATAGGCGATCGCAACAATTTTCGAGTGTAGAGTATTCAACCCAAATTTATTGATTCAACACAAGGGGAGCCAAAGAATATTCTCAAGTATTAGCAGCTGAGTTGTCAATTCAACCACACCTTGAAACTTAATATCTGCAGCAAAGTATTTAGTAGCAAAGTAATATGATAGTAGTGGTAATAGTAGCAAAAGGTAACAATAGTAAAAGTAATGTTTTTGGTATTTTTTAGTGATGATAGCAATAGCAACGGAAAAGTAAATAAGCGAAGAACAATATATGGAAAGCTTGTAGGCAATGGATCGGTGATGGAGAATTATGCCGGATGCGGTTCATCATGTAACAATCATAACCTAGGGTGACACAGAACTAGCTCCAGTTCATCAATGTAATGTAGGCATGTATTCCGAATATAGTCATACGTGCTTATGGAAAAGAACTTGCATGACATCTTTTGTCCTACCCTCCCGTGGCAGCGGGGTCCTATTGGAAACTAAGGGATATTAAGGCCTCCTTTTAATAGAGTACTAGAACAAAGCATTGACACATAGTGAATACATGAACTCCTCAAACTACGGTCATCACCGGTAAGTATCCCAATTATTGTCACTTCGGGGTTAACGGATCATAACACATAATAGGTGACTATAGACTTGCAATATAGGATCAAGAACTCTCATATATTGATGAAAACATAATAGGTTCAGATCTGAAATCATGGCACTCGGGCCCTAGTGGCAAGCATTAAGCATAGCAAAGTCATAGCAACATCAATCTTAGAACATAGTGGATACTAGGGATCAAACCCTAACAAAACAAACTCGATTACGTGATAGATCTCATCCAACCCATCACCGTCCAGCAAGCCTACGATGGAATTACTCACGCACGGCGGTGAGCATCATGAAATTGGTGATGGAGGATGGTTGATGATGACGATGGCGATGGATTCCCCTCTCTAGAGCCCCAAACGGACTCCAAATCAGCCCTCCCGAGAGGTTTTAGGGCTTGGCGGTAGCTCCGTGTCGTAAAACGTGATGAGTTCTTCTCTCTGATTTTTTCTCTCCCCGAAACCAACTATATAGAGTTGGAGTTGAGGTCGGAGGAGGTCCAGGGGGCCCACAAGTTAGGGGGCGTGCCCCCACCCCCGTGAATAGGTGGTGGGCCCCTGGACTTTATCTTTTGCACATAAATAACTCCATGGTAATTCTGCTGAAAACAACGTCAGTCCGGGTCAGTTCCATTCAAATCATGCAAGTTAGAGTCCAAAACAAGGGCAAAAGTGTTTGGAAAAATAGAAACGACGAAGACGTATCACGCTCATGAACCTTGTTAGCACGCGCCTGGCGGCTGCGGCCACGCTTTCGTCGGAGTGGGCCGCCGGAGTTGCCCTGACGAAGCGGGTCCAAGTCCCCATCTTTCACCGGTGACGATTGAACAGTGAAATGATATTTGGGGAGCGAGCTAGTGTTCTTGACACGTCAGCTGCGGACTGTAGCCGACGCACCGTCTCGCGTAAGCCATATGTGTACTATACTCTTACGGTGCTCCAAGATTTTTGTGCTGCATCTCACACGGTTGGTGATAATTAAATGTGTGCGATCTACTTGATTTTTTGTCTTGGTTTGAATTACATAATGGGGTCATAGCGGCAAAGGAGGGTGTTTGAATTGCTAAAACTTTTATCTGCAGTGAACATGCAACTATAGGTGTGTCATCAAAAAAATTGGAATTATTCAGAGTTTGTTTGGACATTTTTATACATTAACTTTGTTTTCTAGGCTTTTCAGGTGCACAATTCAAAATTAAACTACATGACATGCTCCGGTGCATCAAAATGGGTTGTAAAATCATATATGTCACCATGGGTTGATGCTTATGTCCCATGCAAGAAATGGGGATGAACTTCAAACACCACGGCACCCACTACAAAAAAATACACATCCGTGACATTTTGGGCTGAACGAATTTTTTTTCTGTCATACATATGACACTTCTATGACGATAATTGTGACAAAACCTGGTATCATCATAGATGTGGTGGGCTCATACTTCTATGACAAAAAATCATGACAGAAAATGGGATTTTCATCCTGGGTGGGCCGGAGACGCAGCTGCATGACATTCTTTGGGCCGTCCATGACAAAAAAACCGTGGTAGAAAAGAGGGCGAGGAAAATTTCGGGGAGTTTCCGGTTACGGTGGGAGGTCAGGGGCCGAGCGATGCGCGTTTCTCTCGTACACGTACGCGCGTGTGTGTGAGGTGTTGGCTCTAACTGAACCCGAGCGAGGCGTTGGGCTCTAACTGAACCCGAGTGATTGCACTACAGCCTACGCGTTACTGAACCCGAGCGATCGATAGATGGATGTTAATTGAACCCGATCGAGCGATTCCTTCGCTACTGCTGCTAACTGAAGCCGATCAATTGGATGAACATTGAGCGTTTGGGGGGCTGGAGGAACAGTGAGTGGTGGCGTTGCCTCTGGATGGATAGGACACCGTGGTGTGGAGAGCTGGATGAACAGTAGAGGTGGAGGGGTGCCCGTGGAGGGGTGGTTGAATAGGACCCCGTGGTGTGGAGGGATGGATGAACAGTAGACGGTGGAGGGGTGCCCGTGGAGGGGTGGTTGAACAATAGCCGGTGGAGTAGCGCCCGGTGGAGGCTGGATGAACAGGAGCCCGTGGAGGCTGGAGGAGGTCGAGGTAGCCCATGGAGGCTGGCGGAGGTCGACGGTGGAGATGAACAGTATCCGTGGAGTCACGTTTTGCGGTACGCCACACCCCTCCCGATGAACAGGACCCCCGTTTCGACCGTAGGAGGTCCGTTTCGTCCGTTTTGCGGTACGCCACACCCCTCCCGATCAACAGGACCCCCGTTTCGACCGTAGGAGGTCCGTTTCGTCCGTTTTGCAGTACGCCACACCCCTCCCGATCAACAGGACCCCCATTTCGACCATAGGAGGTCCGTTTCGTCCGTTTTGCGGTACACCAGACCCCTCCCGATTAATAGGATCCCGTTTCGAATGTGGCCGGTCGAACACAAGGCCGTTTCCTTTGTTCTGCAGTACGCCAGGCCTCGTTTCCATCGCATGTTCCGTCCAAGCCCTCCTGATGAACATGACCACACATTCCGTTCCGACCCAGCCGGTTGGCTCCCACGCGTTTCGTTGCCTCCCGATGAACATGATGCATTCCGTTGCCTCCCCATGAACATGACGCATTCCGTTGCCTCCCCATGAACACGACGACGACGTTGTTTCTCTGTTCCGACCCAGCCATGTCAACGAGCCCTCGCCGTACGTATGCGCGAGTAGGCATTCGAGACCCCGCCCGTATGTACACATATGTGGCCGTATTTTCATTCTTGCACCCTGGCCGTTGTACGTACGTGTACATGCTACGTGCCGCCTCTACTATGACACGTGCGCGCCTCTACATCCACCAGTATATATGTACGTACACGTTCGCGACGAGAATGACAACACTATGTACGCTTCGACCAGGTGGGTCCCGACTGTCAGGCACTTCCTTGCATGCAAAGATGTAGCTGGTGGGTCCCAGCAGTCAGGGGGGCGAATCGTTTTGTTTTTTTGCCCGGACGCACTTCCTTGCGTGCGAAGGTGTAGCTGGTGGGTCCCAGCAGTCAGGGGGAAATGTTTTTTTCGCGAAATATGGTGGCCCGTCCGGTGGGTCCCCGCTGTCAGGTGGTGGAATAATTATTTTGCGCGTAATAAGGAGGCACTTCCTTGCTGCGGCTGTGGACCCAGCTGTCAGCGTCTCCACGCACAGTACTCTTCTGATGGAAGTCGGTCGTTGACCACATTGACCACGCCACGCCGAGAGCACCACGGCGGTGGACGATGGCGAGGCCTAGGAAGGGGACGACACGGAGGCAGGGAAGACTCGGCAGTTGTTTCCCACGCGGAAGGGAGTACGACTGTACAAGGGTTTACTGGTTTGTCTGCCGTCGCTGGAGAATAATAGCAGGTGTGGGTGAGTAGAGGGATGGCTAGGCCAGTGATGGGAGTACGGTGGGGCGGTGAGGCCTGCGCGGCAGCACAGCCGGCCGCGGGGAGGATGGAGCAGGCAGTCCCGCCGGCACTTGTTTGAGCGGCTGGAGCAGGAAGAGCAGAGATTGAAGAAGCACGATGGCCGTTGGATGGACATCCAACAGTCAGTGCCTGTCCTTCAACCTTTTTTAGGAAAGCCTCAAATCTGTGGAAAATAGCATACAACCCATCTGCCATTATTTCTAATAATTTACAGCCCATTTGCTAATTCTTAAGGTTTTTTTGGAGCCCATATTCTTTTTGTTAGCATTACAGCCCATATTGTGGCCACGGTTAAAAAATTATACGAAATTTTGCATATTTCGGTGCGGTCCGAACTGTTTTTAATCCCGAAATTTTGACTCACATTCAAACTGATTTTAAAAATAAATGTATATCAATATAAAATCCAACAAATTCTCCATGTATAAAAATTAATGTAATTTAAAATCTTGAAATGAAAAAAAGATATTTGAAACTAATTGCCGGTTTGATGTGTTTTAAAAATGTACATCCCATTTCTCATTACCGATGGGCCATTTTCTCGGCCAGCCGAATGAAAGCTCTCCTCGTCTTGAAAGATTTACAGCCCAACAGGCTTGACGAAGCGACTTACTTGGCAAATCACAAGAAAACTGGGTTGTGGCCGTGGACCCAGCTGTCAACCTCTCCACGTACAGTACACTTTCGATGGAAGTCGTTCCTTGACCATGTTGACCACGCCGCGCGGAGAGCACCACGGCCAGGCCTAGGAAGGGGACGAAATGGAGCCAGGGAAGATGCGGCAGTGGAAGCCCGTGTGGAGAGGAGTACGAGGGTTCACTAGTTCGGCTGCGGTGTGAGGCTGCCGTCACCGCAGGGCCTGGCCAGCGGTGGGAATAGTAGGGGGCGGTGAGGCCTCTACGGCAGCACAGCCGGCCACGGGAGGAAGGAGCATGCGACATGACCGGCGCTGCTTTGAGCGGCTGGAGCAAGAAGACCAGAGGTTGAAGAAGCACTACGGACATTGGATGAACATCGTACGGTCACTGGAGCTAGAATCATTCATATTGAGTAAGTTGACAAAGCCCTTCATCCCTGTCAACTTAGTAGGCCCACAAGTCAGCCTCCCACCAAGGTGGGTCCCAGCTAGCCGGGGGAGTATTCATTTTTTTGTGTGTAATAAGGAGGCACTTCCGGTGGGTCCGAGCTGACAGCGGGGGGATGTTTTTTTCGTGAAATACGGTGGCCCGTCCGGTGGGTCCCAACAGTCAGGGGGAAACGATTTTTTCGGAAAATACTGGTGGCCCGTTCGGTGGGTCCCCGCTGTCAGGTGGAGGAATAATTATTTTCCGCGTAATAAGGAGGCACATCCTTGCGGCTGCCGTGGACCTAGCTGTTAGCCTCTCCACATACAGTACTCTTTCGATGGAAGTCGGTCGTTGACCACATTAACCACGCCGCGTCGAGAGCACCACGACGGTGGATGACAGCGAGGCCTAGGAAGGGGACAACACAGAGCCGGGCAAGACGCGGCAGTGGATGCCCACGCGGAGAGGAGTACGAGCGTTCACTGGTTTGGCTGCGGTGTGAGGCTGCTGTCGCCGCAAAATAATATGGGGTGTGGGTGAGTGGAGGGATGGCCTGGCCAGTGGTGGGAGTAGTATGGGGCGGTGAGGCCTCCGCGGTAGCACAGTCGACCATGGGAGGCAGGAGCAGGCGGCACGACTGGTGCTGCTTTGGGCGGCTGGAGCAAGAAGACCAGAGGTTGAAGAAGCACTATGGCCGTTGGATGGACATCATACAGTCATTGGAGTATTGACTAAGTTGACAAACCCCTCTGTCCCCGTCAACTTAGTAGGCCCACAAGTCAGCCCAACAATATGGTGGGTCCCAGCTAGCAGGGGGGTATTCATTTTTTTGGGCGTAATAAGGAGGCACTTCCTTGCGTGCGAAGATATAGCTGGTGGGTCCGACCTGTCAGCGGGGGGAACATTTTTTCGTGAAATACAGAGGCCCTTCCTGTGGGTCCTAGCTGTCAGGTGGAGGAATCATTATTTTGCACGTAATAAGGAGGCATTTCCTTGTGTGCGGCCGTGGACCCAGCTATCAGCCTCTCCACGTACAGTCCACTTCCGATGGATGTCGTTCATTGACCACGTTGACCAGGCCGCACCGAGAGCACCAGGGCGGTGGATGACGGCGAGGCCTAGGAAGGGAATGACACGGAGCCAGGGAATACTCGGCAGTTGTTTCCCACGCGGAGGAGTACGAGGGTTTACTGGTTCGTCTGCCATCGCCGGAGAATAACAACATGTGTGGGTGAGTAGAGGGATGGCTAGGCCAGTGGTGGGAGTATGGTGGGGCCGTGAGGCCTGCGCGGCAGCATAGCCGGCTGCGGGAGGAGGGAGCAGGCAGTCCCGCCGGTGCTTGTTTGAGCGGCCGGAGCATGAAGAGCAGAGATTGAAGAAGCACGACAGCCGTTGGATGGACATCCAATAGTCACTGCTATCGTGTGTTGACTGTTGATGGGGCGTTGGTGTGCATCAACCTTTTTTTATGAAAGCATACGCGTCAACCTGTAGTAGGCGCACAAGTCAGCCTCAAATCTGTGGAAAACAGCATACAACCCATCTGCCATTATTTCTAATAATGTACAACCCATTTGCTAATTCTTAAGAATTTTTTTGGAGCCCATCTTCTTTTTGTTCGCATTACACCCCATATTGTGGCCACGATTAAAAAGTATACAAGATTTTGCATATTTCGGTGCGGTCAACTGTTTTTAATCCAGAAATATAGATTCACATTCAAAGTATTTTGAAAAATAATATATATATATATAATCCAAATAATTGTCCACGCATAAAAATCAATGGAATTTAAGATCTTGTAATGAAAAAAAATTGAAACTAATTCCTGGTTTGATGTGTTTTAAAAATGTACAGCCCATTTCTAGGCAAACCGAATGAAACTCTCCTCGTCTTGATAGATTTGCAGCCCAGCAGGGCCGATAAAGCAAGTAGGCCTTGTTTGGGTATTTCTTAAAAAAAGAACTGGGCTAGCCATTTTCAGCAAGAAAAAAAACACAACTGGGCTCATGATGTGGTAAACATAAATAAAACCCTGGCTAGACGGGCCACAGCCCCCGCACAACCCCGTTGTTACCCTGATCCATCGCTAAAACTAGTATAAATAACAATTGCTTGTTCCTCAAAAAAAACTGCGCGACTTGCTGGGTCCCAGGTGTCAGCCGCTCGTAGTGTAATTCTCTCGTTTATTGACTACGTTGACAATGGCGTGAGCCCCAGATGTCCAACCATTAGGAGGAACCATATTTTTGGGCTTGTACTATAGAGGCACTTACTTGCGTACTACCATGACGCTGGTGGGTCCCTACTATCATCCTCTCCACGTACAGTCATCTCCTTGTTCCTCTCGGTTGTTGACGACATTGACAACGCAAGAGGGCGGCGCACCGCGCATGGCGAGCGAACCAAGGCCGCAAGGCGGAGGACGACGGCGAGGCCTCGGACGGAACGAACATGAGCCGTTGAAGATGCGTCGGTCCAGTCGCAGGTGGAGGGGAGTACGAGGGTTGACTGGTTCAGGCGCGGGTGCGTGTTGGGGCTGATGTCGCCGGAGAATAACAGGACGTGTGGGGGAATAGAGGGAGGTAGTGGCCAACATTGGAGGGTACGTACGGTAGGGCGGCGGGGCGCAGCCAGCCATGGGAGGCGGGAGCAGGCGGAGCCGACGGGGTGGTTTGGTTTGGGCGGCTGGAGGAAGAAGAAGACAAGAGATAGAAGATACACGACAGATGTTGGATGTCAATCCAATGGCTGGTAGGCAGAATCGTTTGTTGACTCGCTAGTAAGTCGACACCACCTTGGATAGGCTATTTCCTCACGGGTCCCAAATGTCAGAATCCAAATCTGTCATGGTCATGCAGCCTTTCCTATGAAAATTTACAACCCATTTGATGTGCTAGTTCGAAATAAGTTTGTGGGTGCTGGTGGGGGCTAATCACTTGGCTTCTGTAATGCACAGTGAGCTCAAGCAGCCGGCGAGAGTGATGTTATTTCCCTTGGCTGAGATTTGTTACAATATTTCACTCTAAATTAAACGAATGGCAAGCCATTTTCCTTGTTTCAAAGAAAATATGACAGTCACAGCCGAGTTGAAAAGGGCAGGAACATCTAACTCCAGCTTACAAACTGTACAAAAGCACGAGGGTTAATTGTTCATCAGGTTTACAAAAAAAAACCAGATTGAAAAGGGCAACAACATCTAACTCCAGCACTGTTTTCGGCAGTCACAGTCAAATGGATCGTTCAGGTCCATAGAATGAACATCCTGGGTCGTAAAATTTACTAGATTATGACCACAATATGTTGTAAATAGAAGCCTAGCACGTTTAGAAGCTCTTTTGCCCACCTGAAACTCCTTTTTTTGCTCTTCGACATACCCATCCGTCAAAACCATGGTGTTGATAAACTTAAGTCTGATGGACAATAGTAACCTCGCATTCAGCAAGAAGAATGTGACAAATTTTGTGTTTGCACGGTTGGCTACATATCGTTCTAGCGTTATTGTCTTCAATCGAATCTCATGAGAAGTGAGAAAATCCCGATGCTTACGAATCCACCGATTGGTTATAACTTTCTTACCCCGTCCTGTTGCCTAAATAGACATGAAGATTGAAAACAGTTAAGGTCTAAAAGAAGAGTGTCGAAAGAGCAATAGCTGAATGGTTAATTCTAGATATGCGGGCTTCCAATGTGCATGAAATTATCACCTTTATATACAACTTCTCCAGACATGGAAAGCACTGCAGCAAGCCAATAATCTTGTTCAGATCAAAACTATTCATTTGGATATATAAGATCTTGACAGAATCCAGCACCATTGATAGGCCATCCATGGAGAAACTCTTCATTGAGCATAGAACATAATATTAGTACAAAATGTGTACTCCAAGATGATATATAAATTATGCGCAGAAATTTAAAATGCAGCTTATGGTTACAAGTGTAGATGATAATATAAAGTACCTGAAGAACCGTGGAGCCAAACACCATATTGAAATGAGCACAGAGATCATGTATTACACCCAAGGTCTCCAATTTAGGCACAGAGAGAACGGTTATTTGCAACGGTGAATAACTAGAATCAAGGATCAACCTTTGAAGTGAAGGGGCATCTTGGATGATGAGCTGCCTTCCGTCAAAAGAAATTCCAGTTCTTACAAGGTTAGGCGACTTTATTTGGAGACAACTGATTCTAACTGTGAAAACAAGCACCAAGCTGTTGAGCTGTGCCCTCAACATTAACCCTTTGACTGCTTGTCTGTGCTAGACATGTGCGTGTGTGTGTGTGTGTTTGAACCTTGTTGGATGTTTGGCTTGGGAAATTGCTTTATAATATAAAGCTGGGCGAAAGCCTTTTTCAGTAACAAGCACCAAGCACTCCAGCGCAGGGCAACTGGAGTAATGATGCTGTGCAATGAGGCCTCCGATATACGAACCCGCACAAGTGAAAGTTTCTTGAGAAATGGGAGTCGAAGGTTTAGTACCAGATTGTCTGGTAGGTAGCACAGCGCAAAGGTGGTGGTGTGGAGAGAGGACGAAAACTGCGAGATGGACATCGGTGCTGAGGGCACAAGTTCATGGCGTTCGGTATGTGGTATGTGATTTCCAGGGGAATAGTAGAACTCAAGCAGCTGTAGTTCTGTGAATTCAGGGGATTTCAGCCAGGCGTCCACCGTGCAGGGCATGGTATGCTTGCTCCAGTAGCATGACAGGATGCAAAGGCTTTGAACGGAGCCCTGGTGGGAGGAAATGATGGCTCTGGGGATTTCTAAATCATTGAAGAGAGATAGCTGACGACAGTCGAGAATAAGGGGCACGGCGTGCCATAGAGGGCGCCACCGAATTGAGAGGACTTTGGTGTGGCAGCAATCCTTGGTGGGGAGAAGCGAGATGATCTCCCCAAGGACGGCGTCCGGGAGATCGTTGATGCGGTCCACCCGATATTCTACGGGTTCCTGGGATCCGGTGGGGGCGGGGTCGCCGCTTCTCCCCGCGCTGCCGGGTGCGGGATCTACAACAGGCGTCGCCGCTGGCGGGAGCCTCATCTTCTTGGTGCTGGGGTCAGCCGACTCCATTTTCCTCGAGGGCGTCGCGTCGCGCTCACGGATTTGAGCAGAGTAACGAATGACGAGCCTAGTTGTAGTGCGAGCGAAGAAGAAGGGGAGCTGGGGGTTTTCTGTAGGAGTGAGGAAGAAGGGGAGCTAGGGTTTTCTGTAGGAGTGAGGTGAGGAATTTGGGTGTACGAGTGGAGTGAGCTGACGTGAGGTGGGTGGGAGCGAGGAGGAAGAAGAGCATCTAGGTTTTTTTTGGGGGGGGCAGTGTACTGGGTGTGGGTAGCGCCTCTCATTCAGTAAATATATGGGCTTTTGAATTGATTTTACTATTTACTAGTGTGGATGGGCTGTTTTGTCTTGGGCCCAGAGAAACTATTATTACTAGTAAAGTGGAGACACTCTACCACTTCTGGCTCCTCCTAAGTCATTGAAACGTCTCCCTCTACTGAATGCCGTTATACTTTTGTTCACCGACATGCGGGCCATGCAGCACGCGGGCCCAAATGCCATCCACCAAATTAGAAGGCAGTATGCAGGCGGAGAGTCACCCCGATCGTAGCGCGGCAGTAACGAGCCGTCGTATCACAAAACCTCACCTCCCGGCAGTCTAAGTTTGACGGACGAAGCAACCATCATTTCACTCTTCAGGGTTAGGTTCTCTCATTCCAGAATAACCAATTATAATTGTGGTCTCAGCTGGAATGTTGAATTGAACCATGCAGTGTACTGACCAGCTGAAATGCTTGTGCATTCCACTAAATTGAAGCCCCGCTATTTGCAGAAATAAGCAGACCACAATGCCTCTTGTCCGCGCACCTGTCCAAAAAACCGCCGTGCAGCCGTGCCAGCTAGTCCTCGGTCCATGGATGAATTGGTAGAAAGTGCATTTCGGACTAGGATGCAGTTGTTTTCGCTCGTCCCTGCACTACAATCAGGAAGTAAAATGTACGAATCAGCTTCTTTTAGATTGCGTTGGTCATTCTACCTTAGTTACTACCAATGTAGGGATACCTTGAAGACGGGAGGTTAGACGATGACAACGAGGGATAGCCATCTCATTTTGCGCAGTTGTACTAAAACTGAGGTGTGTGCTTTTGATTGCGCGGATAGAAACGATACGAAGACAGACATTCTGAAACGATATGGAGACAGACATCCCTGTTTGCGCAAATATGAAATACGGTTATTTAAACAGTGATAGATATTACTACTTTCCCCCGTTTCCTCTTAGAACCAAGTCCTAGATTCATGCTACAGCTTTCCCACTTTCTTCCCTGTTTGAACCAACGCTTTGAGTCGACTGTATGGACTAGCTTTACTTCCAATAATAGTAGAAGTCCAGGTGTCTTTGGAACAGCGGACGGAAGTAGAAAAGGATCCACACGAAGGGAGCTGGGGCAGTAGAGCAAGGCAGGTTTCGAAGGAATATATACCTGAGGGTTGTCGGCATGTGGCAAAGACGGTGTCGGGAGGCCGCATCTTGGCCACAATACCGCAAGGAGGAAGAAGGGGTCGGAGGCCCTCCCGAGCCGGCGCTCTCTCGGAGAGAATGGCACGGCCACCGATCGGGATGCGTGGGCAGCCGTTGGTCTCCTCCCTCGTCGCCGATGACAGCGTGAACGATGCACCTACACCCCTGCCCCAGTCAAGGTTGTCCGGCCGGATTTGTGACCAGCCGTGAGCTGAGAGAGAGTGTGGCCACCTATGTGTTGCTTAGATCTGTAGAGCATGAGAGAGTGAATGAGAGGAACCCTAGTAAAGCAAGCGCTAAGGCTCCTGCTTTTATATATAGTGGAGTGATTTTGTTGTACCAGCTTCAAAAAAATGCGCTCCTACGTGTACCCGCGAGTGGGTGTGAGAGAACTAGTGCGTGCGTGCGCCGCTTCTCTTCGTGAGAGTATAATATACTATGCCCAACGAACATTCGCCGCAAGAGTAATAGTATAAGTGTGTGACGTGTGAGCTAAAATAAAATGTGCGCGCCGTCTTTTGTTTTTTAGAAGTTCTGAGGGTAGGGTGTGAAGAGCACATATGTGTGTGACGTCTACCTGCAGATAGACGGTGGGTGCGACGTGCGAGTCTACGAGAGGACTCGTGAGAGTCGTGACTCGTGAGGGTGCGTGTGCGTGAGAGAGAGGGGGGCATGTATCAATGCAATGCATGTGTCCGTAAATCATTATCCGACAACCGTTCGCCACAAGCCTTTTCCTGACGAACGCCGTAAGAACGGTTAGATCGGCATCCGACAGTGTCAGTTTTGCCATGTCATTTAACAGAACATCCACTCCTCCTACACACAAATCTTCCACGTGAGTGTTAGCAACTGTCGTATGCTCCCTCCTTTCCGAAATGCAGTGCATATAGCTTTATTGAAAATTCGAACCTCGCAAACTTTTACCAAGTTTTCGTGTACCAAATTGCACATGTAGAATACCATGTATATATCATTTCATTCATCTTCAAGAGGTAACTATAAAGATGGGTGAGGAGTCTACAAAGAAAGACCATCGTATCACCCGCAGCAATTTCAAGCATCCTTTAGTGTCGAGGAATATCATAGGAACTCTATATGATATGATTTTTATAGGATTTTTTCCTTTAGAGCCAATTGGTTCATAGGAATAGATTCATATACTCCACATTTCAAAGGAAATAAACATGATATCATTTCTATAGCTTTAGAGCCACTTGGTTCGTATGAATGGATTCCTATACTCCCCTAATTTCAAAGGAAAATAATCAGTAGCGTATATTCAATAGAAAAGTTCCTATGATATGAACCAAATTACATCTCTTTTCTAATCCCTCCTCACAGGAATTGAGATACATGTCATCTCTAGATTCAATAGAAAAGTTCCTATGATGTGAACCAAATGACATCTCTTTTCCAATCCCTACTCATAGTAATTGAGATGCTCCATGTCATCTCTTTCCCTACAACTTCCATGTATACATCTTCTATTCCTAAATAGATAGTACAACCCACTAGTAGCTTTTTCCCAAAACATGCAACTATGGCACAAGAACTATATAGTGTGCCAATAACTTTGCAAGATGGTCGCTGGATGAAGCTAACCCGATAGTACATAGATAGGCAAATCCGAGCACTACTGGCCGTTGGATATCATCAACATTCCACCAGATCTGCCACATGTACAATTTAGAAGACTCCATGGTTGAACTTAAGCATAATGCACAAACCTCAAAACACAAGCACTTCTCCTTTCTTCTAGAATCTTCTGTATCATAATTGTTTTTTTTTCTAAATGAATTGCCATTATTTGTTTTTTACTTTATGATTTACAATGCACAACCCTATGAATCTTAACATTTTTATAAAACTAATTGATTTTGAATGAGATGAACTATAAGAACTAAACGAACATCTACATCATGCATATATGACTCAAAGCTTTACATGCTATAGTGTGTATTTATTCATAGTTTTGTTTCGAAATCTCATGCGTTCAATACATGTGTACCTTACTAGTTTTGAGTAGAGTAGCAAATTTCACGCGACCCCGGTATATCAAAATGCAGGGCCCATGCATCATTGCCTTTCGGTCGAACCTATGTCCAAAATTGTTTGTACGTACTATATCTCCACTTGTCCCCGAACCCAGAATGCTGCCTCGTTCCTGTAAAACCAAGCGGCCCACACATATTTAAGGCGTCGACTCGGACCCTTTTACTACGACGTGGCCCCGCACGCCGTAGTACTCCTACAAACCCTACCGCCGCACTCATCATCGGCTTTCTTCAAGAGGACGAGGGAGAAGCCGATTTGTAGTGGAGGCGCTTTCAAAAAAAGGATCTGTAGTGGAGACCCCTACCCTAGGGTGCCCTAGGTAGCTGCCGCACACATCATTGTTTTCTCTTTTCTTTATGCTCTTGCGCCCTAGAGTGAAATGATGGTTGCTTCGTTCGTCCATCTTAATGCGGGAAAGGTGGGGCTTTGTGATTTGACCCCTCATCGCTCATTTTCTACTACTGTGGCGCTACGACCGGGGTGCCTTCAATTCCAACCGCTTCTTCAAACTGTAATTTGGTGCATCACACGTGGAACAAGACGGTGGATGAGCCACATGTCGGCCAAAGGGGTCCTGTTAAGTGTGTTGCCATTTCGTGTGCGGACTGACCCTGCTTGAGTTGCTACGCCAACACGACAGGAGCAGCCTACCACTTGGTTTTGCTCCTTGGTGAATCCCGACTATATTGATCTAAAAAGATACGTGCTGAACTACCCTCTCCATCTTGGTTTTTTTATTTTTAGGCGTCTCGGTTTATAGGGCCTGCACGTAGTTCTAGGTCATCCATTTGATTAACTAAATATGAGTTACTATGTCACAAAAAGTATATCATTGGATTCTTAAGCGGATGTAGTTGTATTTAAAAGTCGAGGGCGGGGATTTTCCTGCGCGGTAGGTGGGGCAGTTCCGCCTAGACGGTTCGACAGAGACGCGAGAAGACGAGGGAGTAGGCTGCTGCAAACGTAGGGCTGTGTGATTTGACAGCGAGTTACTGCTAGACAGGTGGGGCCCCATGATTTGACTTGCCATTATCATTTTAACTGCGGCGCTACGACCGGCGTGAGTCTCCTGATTCCTGACCACCTCCATACAGGTGCCTCGCCCAATGCTCCACCATGTAGTAGAGGCTGGCTCTTGCATGAGAGCCCACTTCTCCACTTTTTCCTTGCCTCTCTTTCCTCCACATATGCAAAAATGCCATGTAAAGCGCACTATTGTACTTACTTTTACTTGCTCCTAGGCATAAAGTCTGATGTGGCAAGTTAATCAAGAAGAGAGAGACTAGTTTGGTGACCCAAGGAAGAGACGGTGCTAAGCGTATGTACCTAGGTGAAAAGACAATTTTGAGTCTATAGCTAATTAAATGAAGCAAACTTAGCAACACCATTTCATTGGAAGAGGTCACTCCTTGGCAAATGCAATAAATACTAGTACTCCATGTGTCCCATAATATAAGAACGTTTTTGGCACTACACTAGTGTCAAAAACGTTCTTATATTATGGGACGGAGGGAGTACGAAGAAAGAGATAGAGAGGAGTAAAAAAATACACTTATAGCCAACCTTATGCCAACCTTGTTATAGTATGAGTGACTAAGTTATAACTATGTATGACATGCCAACATCAGATAGCCTAACGCACCGTGTTAAATCTCCAAGTGTGGCGCCCTCGACTCTGACTTAGGACACCGCGCCGTTCTTCCACTGACGTGTGGGCTCTTTGGGTGCATGGCCTGCATGTCAGTGACCCAACGCATGCAGCGCACATCAGAGGAACCTTTGGTGGGCCAGGGCGGTCAGAAGCGGGCATTTCATAAACTGATGATTGTTCATTGAGTGTGACGTCATCTTTTTCATTTAGATAAGCCTACTATGTTGATAGCCCATTCGATACGTTGTGATTCATAAAGACCGTTGCAAACATCAATGTTCTGCTTATCACAGATAAGATTGATTAATACTCGTAACAATCCATGTCCTTAACAAAGGGTGAATGCACGTATAGGTTGAGCGTGTGTCTTGCGTCGCATGCTATGTGCATGCAGGCGTGCGAGTGTTGCGTGCGTGCAAGGGTATGTATCAGTGTTGCATGCATGGGTGCGTATGTGCGTGTGTTCGTGAGTGCATGTGTATGTGTCAGTGTTGCACGCCAGGATGCATGTGTGTGTACATGTCAGTGTTGCACGCCTACATGCGTGCATGTCTTGCGTGCGTGCATGTGTACGTGCGGGGTGAGGCTACACGTCAGTCGACTGACTTTTTCATCTCTGGTCATTAGATTTTCCAGCCGTTGGATACGAAATCAAGGGCCTCTAGTTTATCATCAAACTCCACCCCCCCTGAGCCGCCATCCACCACCGGCTGAACCGCCAGCCCCCGTCGCCCGCGTCCGTCCCGCCCTCCCTGAAACCACTCGCCACTGCCGGTCCGCCGCCGCACCGGCCATC
>NC_041390.1:392601310-392646465 GCF_002162155.2 Triticum dicoccoides | reverse complement strand
GAACGCCCCTCCCCACCGCCAGTGACTGCCAACCAGAGGTCTCACGACTTCGAATACCCACCGACCACTAATTTATTACCATTTATGTCCTTCATATACGCACTGATGGGTGGGCCCTATGGTAATGTGCGCTGCTGAATGTGGACCGTTTGACTGGTCAATTGATCGTGTTATCAACAAATTACGGAGCTGTATGGTGAGCCAGTGACTGTATGATCACCCTAAAATGTACTCCTATTTTATTAACACAGTACATACTCAAACTACCATTTCTTTCTTTCATATACGGGCTGACAGGTGGGCCCCACGGTTACGCGCCCCGATGGTGCAACACTAGTTGCGCCGCGTGGAACATTTGACTGGTCAATTGATTGTGCCATCAACAAAATACGGAGTTGTACAGGTGAGCCAGTGATCGTATAATCATGATATGTATTTGTTTAACACGGTACAGACGCAAGGGCTCATATATACGCGCAAGCACTCACCGCTATAAGCACACACACGCGAACCCTACCCCTATGAGCACCTTCGAGAGAGTGGGCCAGCATATATGATCTTGAGATTTTACGAAGTCACCATAGGTGCCTCGTAGTCGAGTGGAACGTCTCCTCCCACTGAACGTACATCGCCGGAAAATACTGAAATTAACACAAGATAAATGTGAGCACCGGGACTTTAACCTTGGTGGGCTCGAGAAACCACTGTCCTCTAACCATCCAACCACATGTTGGTTAGCACGACAAAATGTTTGTGGTGACCGTGATGAGCTTATTCTGAAGTCTAGTGACCATATCGTGCTTTTGCTTCAAATACAATGACCGTAAGTGTCGTCAACAAAATACGGAGCACACATCAAATGCAAAGTCCGTCAGTGTCATCAACAAAATATGGGGACGTATCGTGAGCTAGATACCATTGTACTATTGTATATGCTTATTTTCTTAGTGGCCGATTGCGTGTGTGGTGTGGTGGGCACATCATTTCTAGTTGTGGTGGGTCAACATGAAGACTCATGGGTCGGTTCCATCCTACGCCACATATAGGTTGGACCAAGACGTGTTATACGAAGACCCATGTGGAGGACTCGGCGTACAACACGAAGCTACCAGAGTCGCGGAGGACTCTATCCCCACTGGTGATAAGCCGACTATATATGATTTGTAACCCTAGGCCCTTAGTATGTTATACAAGCTTGGGGGCTAGTTCGTCGATAGTATACACTCACGCACAATGCCTGGTATTCACGTGTACTTTGTACACACCCCTATCACTAATATACAGTACCAGGAGTAGGCTCTTTCTTCAACTTCAAGGGTCCAATCTGAACTAGGGTAAAACTTTGCCTCGTATTACCATCCAGCCTAATAGCCAGGGATATCCTACCGAATGATATGATGAAATCATATCTGCCAACTACTAAGAGAGAGGTGTGTTGGGGGGGGGGGCAATGTGTCCGAGAGAGGCCTAAAGATAATGTGCATGCGGTAGACACGTAGGCACATATATGTGCGTATAGAGGGCTAGTAGAGATCGTGCATGTGTATATATGCATGTGAGAGAAATAGTGTTTTCCAACTGAGATTAGTGAAAAGAGTGGTACATAGTAGTCAGAAAGAGAGAGAAACAGAGAGAGCATGTGCGTGAGACACCCCGACACCCTAAGAGAGATTGTGAGCATGTGTGAAACAGAAATGCCGATGCATATAAAGTGTGTGCACTTATGCGTTAGATAGAGAGATATATAACGCGTTTGTGAGAACGGGCGAGGCATAGTGCATCTACGTGTAAAAGGCGGTTCTACACATTAAATTAAAATAAAAATGGCATTATTATTTTTGGATGAGATCGTGAATTTTGCAAATTGCGTATGGACGAAAATCGGTCTATCAGACACCCATACTCTATTGTATTCTAGCATGTGCATGTGTTTATAAATTTCATATTACCGATCCATATAGTGAGAGCCGTTTGAAATACAGGCAATGGATGCTTTTGCAATTCATATATAAACATTAATTAGTGCACTACATGTTGTTAGTGTGAAGCACTTTATACATTTGTCACTTGCATGGATATATTCCAATTTGCTAGCTACGAAATAGAATACATGTCGAATTCAACATAAAGGGGGTTTCGAAGATTCGAATTCATAGGAAGTGCATTCATCTATTTGAATCCGAGACAATTGCATTTGTAAATCAGATGTAAAAGGGGGCATCAATCTTTGTTGTGAGTTTGAACATGCTATATATATTCATACGCATATCTAACTTTTTTTTTTGCAACCAAGGAGATTATATCTGGAACCATGCATGAACTGAGGTAAGTTTCATATTTTTTAATATATACTCGTGTACAATGTATATTCGAATGTACCCCCTCCATTCCAAAATAATCAGAGCTTTAGGATCTTGAAGAGTAAAGATTTGTGAAGTTTGAAAAATCCTGAAAGTTCAATTCAAGAGAACCGAAAACATTAATGCTTCTGCTCCCAAATATTGAATGAAGCGCCAAATAGGCCTCTGGTCACCCGAAACCGCGCGAGACTAATGTTTCAGTGGTAGGAAATTATTGTCCTGACTCTGGCCCGTGTAGCCTATCGGCCCGATGTCCAAAGGTCTAAACCGGGGTAGGTTTGTAACTTCACCAAGATGCCAGTCTCAACCGCCTCCGAGAAGCATTCATACGTCATGGGAGCCTACCCATGCGCTCCGCCGAAATCTATCCCGCCCACATTTGGGACACCTGACATGATTGTCCTACCCCCAACCCGCAATATGTCCGAAATTTTAAATGGGGGCAAAGTTTGTAACTTTCCCCAAATTTGAAACAAGCGCGTCTCAAACCAAAACATTGTTCCCCCTTAGTTCCCCGCCTCCCTCCGTTTCTCCATTCATACTCCGTGGGCGTGAAAACGCCCTCTCCACTAGCCGCGAAACCCCAGCCTCCTCCGTCCTCCACCCCATAGCGGCCAATCCACCGCTGCCCTCCTCCATCATGCCGGAGCCGGTACCCCGACGTCATCGTCCAACGCAACCGCAACCGCAACGCCCTCAAGGACTTAGCAGCTGAAGCCGAGGCAGAGCTGCCTCCACGACGCCGACGCCAACATGCGCCGTACCAGAACCACTCCGACCACGCCGTCCTGCGCCTCACTGCTGCGGCTCCACTGTCACAACCGTCCACCGCACCGGAGCTGTTCCCGCTACACCGTCGTTCGCCACCTCGGATATGCTTCCCCGCCGCCGACAGACGGCCACCGCACCACACTCAACAACTTGGCCATGGGTTCTTCCAAGGCTGCACCGTCCTCCACAACTTCTGTTTTCCGGTGAACAACAAGAAGATCGTCGGAAAAACAGAAGGAGGACATAACACTGGCAGCAAAAGAGGTACTCCTCTTCCCTTATTCGTGCAAATCTTACGTCTCCGCTCACACCATATTCATCCCACGAAAGAAACTAGTTGAGCGCTTCTTACTGCATCTTCTTCGTGATACTAAATGCATAAGGTTTCCTCCCTTTTACTATTTCACCTTTGCTAGAGGTCAGTAGCCTGCCTGGATTTCAATTCAGTGTCAGTCGAACCGCAATTAAAAGAAGAAGCACCCGCTTAGGTGCACGGAGCACCTAGTCCGCCTGTTCCCCGGGGAAATGGCGCATTGGTGTCTATCATAGGGGTGTGGGGCACAGGAGCTGCTTGCGCCCGATCTGGAGGTCGGCGGGGCTTGAATGGATGGCCGGGGGAGGCGGTGCCAAGCACGGCGGTGCGGTGAGGTCGAGGGGAGGGCGCAGGCAGGGGAGGAATACTGGACGGTGGTCGCTGGCGTTTCGAGCAAGATCGTCAACACTGACTGGCTGGAGGTAGATGAAATCTACCCGTTCTTTGTACATCGGACGGTGCAGAAAAAATGGACTGACCTATTTGCTTTCAGTTGACTGTTATTTTCATATAATCCTGTAGTAATTTAGTGTGCCATGCATGTTGTAGAGCTATCATATGTCTCCCGTCATTTATTTCTCACTGACCTGCTATCTGCTACCTTTACACTGTACTAATTGTGCACACACTTCACCCATACTCACACTATTGTTTTTTTATGCATGGGTATTTCAGATTCTAACGCAGTGTTGATGAATACAGAAAAGAAAAGACAAATGTCGCTCCAGTGTAATTCGAAGATAAGCACTAAGTGTTTCACCGCTCTAATGGGTGCAGTGTCAGCAGTTGGAGACAGTAAACGTAGCTCTGCAGTTGATGATCTCAATTGCCACACACAACCATCCCAGGTGCTTGCTTTAACTTCGCACTGTCAAATGTGGTTACGTGTTGCATATGGTTTCTAGCTTGTATTGCTTCCAATTTGGTTAAATTGCATCTGCTTACTTTACACATTATACCTTTGATAATGACATGCCTTCCTGTTTTTGATACATACTACATATGTTTATTAACCATGTTCGTACATCAAACAAATGCTCTTTTGTATCCCTCGTCAATCACTTATGATGAGACAGTCACCCGAGTGGGTTACTGTGAGACGCCCTACTCATTTAAAGAGTGCAGTGTCATCCTCCCCACACGATTCTCAAGAAACAGCAAGGCTAAATGAAGATAGTCAATGTAGCTCTCTAGTTGATCACCGCAATTCCCCCACACCACCATCGTAGGTGCTTGCTCTTACTTGGCAGTGTGATATGTGGTTGCATGTTGCATATGGTGTCTACCTTGTAATGCTTCTAATTAGGGTAAATTGCATCTGCTTAGTTAACACATTATACATGTGAATATGACATGCCTTCCTGTTTTTGGTACATACTACGTCTTTCTATTAACCATGTTCTTACATCAAACTACTTTTCTTGTGTATCCCTCATCAATGCTCCTGATTTGTTAAATTGCATCTCCTTAGCTTACACATTATACATGTGAATATGACATGCCTTCTTGTTTTTGGTACACACTACATCTGCCTATCACACCATGTTCTTACATCAAACTACTGTTCTTGTGTATCCTGCGTCTACCGCTTATGATGAGACAGTCATGCGCGTGGGTTAATATGAAACGCAATACTCTTATAAAGAATGCAATTTCATCCACTCCACATGATTCTCAAGAAACAGCAAGCCTAAATGAAGATATTGAACGTAGCTCAGTACCTGAAGACCGCACTTCCCCTACACCACCATCACAGGTGCTTGCTCTAACTTCACAATGTGATATGTGGTTGCATGTTGCATCCGGTGTCTAGCTTGTAATGCTTCTAATTAGGGTAAATTGCATCTGCTTAGTTTACACACTATACCTATGAATATGACATGCCTTCCTATTTTTGGTACACACTACATCTATGTGTTAACCTTGTTCTTACATGAAATTACCTCTCTTCTGTATCCTGCATCAATCACTTACGATGAGTCACCTTTATTCGTTGCATATTGCATATTATTTCTAGCCTGTTGCCATGTATTGCTTCTAATTTGGTCAAATACATTTGTTAGGGCACCCTTTTAATTTGGCAGAGTGATATTGGTTTCATCTTTCATATGGTTTCTAGCTTGCATCGATTCTAACAAGTTCAAGCACCTTGTGCTTAGTTTACACTTTATACATCATACATGTCAATATGTCACGCCGTCCTGTTTTTCATACATATTCCATCCTCCTATCATGCGGCTGCCTTACATGAAAGTAGTGTTCGTCAGTATCATGCATCAATGAGTTCTGAAGAGCAAATTTTATTCCTTTTTCTTGTGGGTTTGACTTGACAAGGCAAAATCAAGAAAGAGGAAGGAAAAGAGTAAGGAAGGCGATGATGGTGGTCCTCTGCAGCAACGTAAATGGAGCATCTGTACCGATTCTCATGGTACTGATAGTGCATTACAAGGTCCAAGTCTCTGCTCCCCTACTCCACCATCCAAGGTGCTTGCTCTAACTTGGCAGTGTGATATCTGGTTGCATGTTGCATATCGTGTCTAGCTCGTATTTCTCCTAATTAGTGTAAACTGCATCTGCTTAGCTTACACATGATACATGTGAATATGACATGCTTTCTTGTTTTTGGTACATACTATATCTGTCTATCACACCATGTTCTTACATGAAACTACTCTTCTTGTGTATCTTGCATCAGTCACTTATGATGGGACACCTTTAAGTTGGCAGTGTGATATTGGTTTGCGCCTTGAATATGATTTCTAGCATGTATTGCTTCTAGTTTGATGAACGCCACCTATGACAACACAATTTTAACTTGGCAGAGTGATATTGATTGCACCTTCCATATGGTGTCTTGCAGTGTTTCTAATTTGTTGAAGTACCTTCTGCTTAGTTACCACATCATAGGTGTGAATATGTCAAGCCGTCCATTTTTTCGTACATATTTCATCCTCATATCATGACTTTGCCTTTCATCAGAGTAGTGTTCGTCAGTATCATGCATGAATGAGTTCTGAAGAGCGAATGATATTCCTTTTTCTTGTCGATATGACCTCACAATGCAAAATCAATAAAGCTGAAGGAAATTGGCAAGGCATTGGATGATGGTGGTCCTTCCGAGCAACTGAAATGGAGGTTCTCTATAGATTCTACTTCGCCATCCTCCCAACAAGATTCACAAGACAACGCGAGGCTAGACAGTCAACGTAGCTGTGTAGATGATGAGCACATCTCCCCTACTCCACCATCACAGGTGCTTGCTCTAACTTGGCACTATTATATGTGGTTGCATGTTGCGTATGATGTCTCGCTTGTATTGCTTCTAACTTTGTTGAATTGCATCTGCTTACTTTACACATAATGCATGTGAATATGACATGTGTTCCTGTTTCTACATCAGACTACTATTCTTGCATATCCTGCATCAGTCACTTATGATAAGGCACCTTTAAGTCGCCACTTTGATATTGGTTGTGTCTTGCATATGATTTCTAGCATGTACTGCTTCTAATTTGTTGAAACGCCATACAGTTTGAACTTGGCAGAGTGATACTGGTTGCATCTTTCATATGGTGTCTAGCTTGTAGTACTTCTAATTTGTTGAAATGCCTTCTGCTTCGTTACCACATCATAGGTGTGAATATGTCACACCATCATGTTTTTCATACATATTCCATCCTCACATCATGTGTTTGCCTTTCATCCGAGTAGTGTTCGTCAGTATCATGCATGAATGTGTTCTGAAGAGCGAATTTTATTCCTTTTTCTTATCGGTTTGCCTTCACAATGCAAAATCATTACATGTGAAGGAAATTAGTCCGGTAGTGGATGATGGTGGTCCTTCAGAGCAACTCAAACAGGGGGTCTCTACAGACTCTACTCCGCCATCCTCCCAACAAGATTCGCAAGACAACAGAAGGCTGGACAGTCAATGTAGCTGTGTAGATGATGAGCACATGTCCCCTACTACACCATCATAGGTGCTTGCTCTAACTTGACACTATTATATGTGGTTGCATGTTGCATATGATGTCTAGCTTGTATTGCTTCTAACTTGAATTGCATCTGCTTACTTTACACATAATGCCTGTGAATATGACACGTGTTCCTGTTTCTAGAACATACGTGTACATGATGAGCACATCTCCCCTACTCCACCATCACAGGTGCTTGCTCTTACTTGGAACTGTTATACGTGGTTGCGTTTTCCGTATGATGTCTAGTTTGTATTGCTTCTGATCATGTTGAATTGCATCTGCGTAGCTTACAACTTATACCTGCAACGATCACTTACCCATAAGACACATTTAACTTGGGACTGTGATGTAGGTTGCATCTTGCATTGTCTTCTAGCTTGTACTGCTTCTAATTTCTTGAAATGGCACTTACGACGACACACTTTTTACGTGATAGAGTGATATTGGTTGCATGTTCATATGGTGCCCAGCTTTATTTCTTCTAATTTTGTTGAAATGCCTTCCGCTTACTGTTTTTTCATACATATTCCATCCTCCTATCGTACGTGTGAACATGAAACGCTGTCTTTTTTTTGTATATATTCCATCCTCCTATCATGCGCTTGCCTTACATCAAAGTAGTGTTCGTCTGTATCATGCATCAACCAGTTATGCAGAGCTAATTTTATTCATCTTCTTGTGGTTTTGACTTCATAAGGCAATATCAGAAAATAGGAAGGAAAAGAGTAAGTTAGGGGATGTTGGTGGTCCTCCGCACCGACGCAAACAGAGACTCTCTAGATTTACCACTGCTACTGCTAATGAAGTTGAAGTCCCAAGTCTACATGATGAGTTCATCTCCTGTACTCCACCATCGCAGGTGCTTGCTCTAAGTTGACAGTGTGATAATTGGTTTCATGTTGCATATGTTGTCTAGCATGTATTTCTTCTATTTTGATTAAATTGCACCTGCTGAGTTTATACGTTATACATGTGCATATGACATGGCTTTCTGTGTCTAGAATACACTACATTTATCTATCATACCATGTTCTTACATCAAAGTACTGCTGTTGTGTATCCCGCATCAGTCACTCATGATTGGACGCTTTTAACATGGCAGTTTGATAGTGGTTGCATCTTGCATTGATTTCTATGTTGCACTACTTCTAATTTTTCGAATTGCCACTTATGACAAGACACTTTTAACTTGGCAGAGTAATATTGGTTGCATCTTTCATATGGTGTCTAGCTTGCATTACTTCTAATTTCTTGAAAATCCTTCTTCTTAGTTTGCACATCATAGTTGTGAATATGTCATGTCGTCCTATTTTTCTTACATATTCCATCCTCATACGGTTGTCTCACATCAAAGTATTGCTTGTCTGTATCATGCATCAATGAGTTCTGAAGAGTGATTTTATTCTTTTCTGTTGTGGGTACAGCTTGACATGGCAAAGTCAAAAAAGAGCAAGGAAAATAATATAGTAGGGAGTGCTATTACTCGTCGGGTGAAACGGAAAAGGTTCTGCCGTCGAGATTCTGCTGGTACTTATAGTGCAGTAGAAGGTCCAAGTCCACCGGCTAAATCTACAAACACAGTATCACCTGCTCCACCAGCTGCAGCATTCGCTTCAACTGTACCAGCATCTCAACCAGTTACTCGTTCGTTTGCTCCGGAACTAGCCAGTTCCCAAGATGCCTTCACACCTAACACTACTTCCGAAGCACTGCTGACACAACAGGACTTGGCAAGATCAGATGAACCTCATGAGCATCAACACCAAGACGGTACCTGACCGAGTCAAGTTACAGTTGCATGCTCCTTTATATGTACTCTCACAGTTTGATCTACAATAGCACTTTCCATATTCGTTGTTGAAATAGCACCATGGCGCAAGCGGAAACAGACATCAGGTATAATGCTTGACAGATTAACAAAATCTAAAGGAAGAAGAATGGAGATCCATTTTGAGGCAGGTTTAAAAAGGCCACGTGATGCTATAGAGTCAGCCAAGTTAGTATCAGAGGTAGTCGTTGCCGTTAGGTGTCATGCACGTATCCTCCCAACATGGATCCAGTACAGGAATGAGAAAGACAATACCTAGTTTAACACCTTCCTTGACCATTTATCCATAAGTAATGTTATTCATCGCAATTAGTAATATCGTCTTGGTCTGTCCCATACTTTCTAGCTTCCTCCTAATAAGACTCACATTCTTTTTTCAACAGATGAGGTTCAAGTTGGATCCGAAAGATGATGCAACTAAACAAGCATGCACTCATATTTTTCAGTTTGCTCTGCAACAATATCGGTACCACCTTAGAAAATCTCACTTTGAAGGCAAGGCTAACAATGAAATCGCCCAAACATCTCCAGTGGAATATATTACAGATGAAGACTGGGCAGCCCTCGTTAAACACTGGTCTGATCCAAAGTATTAGGTAGGCTATATGTGTTTGATCAGACCACATATTGAACTTGTATTTATGTATGTGCCTTACAAGTGTATCTTCTTCTAGGCTAACTGTTTGAAGAACAAAACCAACCGTTCTAAAGTGAAATTCGAACAGACAACAGGATCTCGTAGCTCTATTGCACACTGCGAGGCTCTTGTAAATAGCTGCTACTTCCTTCTTTTTTGTGCCATATTATCGTATCTATATTTGACTAGTTCCCAATACAGAGGAAAGCCCGTGTGGACCAAAAAGAACCTAAACCGAATGCAGTGCAAATCTTCAAGGATTGCCACACCAACAAGATGAAGGGCATGAGCACACCAGTTCAAGCCGCTGTTGTAAGTCCTTACCCCTCCTGCCTTGAACTGATTGGTACTGTGGTGTGTTCATTTAACTACTTGGTTTGCAGCCAATGTCAGTTACTCTGTTCACTTTTATTCACAGTTGTCTTAACGTATCATTTCACCTTACATGGTTTAAAAGAGATGAAGGATATTCTTTTGGTCTTGATCTGTAATCTAGTTGTTATGTTCCGCTGCGCACACAATGATAAAATAGCTTGTTTGTTTTATATCTGTTTGCCCATGATATGAATGATGTCATACTATGTTCATCCTACTTTAAACCATGTGTCTTTATCCTTAAATGTCAACGAATGTGAGGAAATAGACAATACAGTAGGCATGCTACATGGACATATGTTCCGAAAGTGATTTTATTATGTAGTTGGCACTACAATACATGCTAATGTATTACAGTAGTTCACCAAAATAAGTTATGTATAAACGTTTAACCTACTTTGTTTGTTTTTGTCTCATTATTAACTTATCTGGTACACTAATCTACAAGTTCAAACTTTCAGGAAGCTATGGAACAAATGATTGAACAGCCACAACCACCTGAAGGTGACGAGGCTACTACAGGCACAATGTCACCTCTTGCTGCAGTGCGTCAGTATCTCTCCACTAAGAGTGCAAAAAGCACCTTCCTGCGTAATTCTGGGTTGGTTGTCAAGGTAACCTCGTCCAAATCGCCTACTGAACAAAATCTTCCTTCTAGACAGAGTGATATATCTGTGCTCCAGACACAAGTCCAATCCCTAATGGACGTTGTTTCGGAAACAAGAATAGTGGTTAGAAATGTCGTCAAGATATGAATGGTTTTGAAACCAGACTATCAGACATTCGCTTCGTTGTTCAAGAGCGATGGCGGAAAAAAGGTGGAGATCGTGCTGCTCCATCAGATTCTACAGCCTGAAACATTAGCACTCAAGTCAAATGATCTGTGCTTCTATACATCTGATGGTGCTTTTATCTGGAAGGACTGTAAACTTTATGCCAACAGGCCCTTTGTTGTATGGTTGGAATTTATTTTGTTGTGATACAACATTTATGATGCTGCCTCAAGCTGCAGTAATTACGACGCTATTTTTGTATAGTGTAGGTTTATCTTAGTAATGTATTCGGCCGAAAGCTTCGTAGGAGCCCAACATGCCAACATTCGTCGGGCCCATTCCAATTGGGCTAAAAACGATTACGGGCCGAAATTGGCATGTAGCCCACTAAAAATATCTTGGCCTAAATCAGCATAAGCTTTCATATTTTTCTGGTAGGCCTGTGCCCATAGTGGTCCTTTAACAGGCCTAAACATAATTTGGGCCCTCAGTAAAAATAGGCCGTTTACAGATGTAAATATCTCGAGCCCATAAAAAACATGGGCCTTTAATAGACCGAAAGTGAGATTGGGCCCTGATTGTGCCAAATAACCTACTGGACTTAGCAGGCCGAAATGGTGGCCCATTTACGATGTGGATCTTTGACAGGCCGAAATTCGGATGGGCCGTAAATGCGCCGACCTAATACACGGGCCTTTAATAGGCTGGAACTTCGGTCGGGCTAGATTATCGTCATTTTTATATGGGCCTTTAATGGGCCCGATATGACGTTGGGCCACATATGGCCTATGGTTTACGGTTGGCGTCAACAGGCCAAAAATGACAACAGGCCGGAAGTGGCCCAAAGCTATAGTGGGCCTCTAACAGGCCGAATGTCAGACATGGCCGAATATGACCCAAATCCTTCACGGTCGTTTATGGGCCGAAAGTTTTGATGGCCTGTAAATGGGCCCAAATGAAGTCGGACCTTTAACTGGCCGAAAATACACCAGGCCGTAATTCGGCCCAATTACTTAGCGGATAGTTAACGGGCCAGAAGTGACCATGGGCCGCGTTGATGACAAGTTTAGGACAGGCCGTTGACAGGCCGATTTGACAGAGAATGTTGGGCCTTTAGCTGGTCCGGCCCATTATGGTCTGCAGAATCTTGTGGGCCTTTAGCTGGGCTGCAAATTGTGGTCCACAAAATCTTGTGGGCCTTTAGGTGGGCTGGCCCATTATGGTCTACAAAATCAGGTGGGCCTTTAGCTGGGTAGGCCCATTATGGTCCGCTAAATTTTGTGGGCCTTTAGCTGGGCCGGCCCATTATGGTCCGCTAAATCTTATGGGCCTTCGGTTGGGCCGGCCCATTTAAAGTTTGTGGGCCACTTTTGGGCCGGTCCACGTGTCAACATATCATAGGCCCATCTCGACCATTGGATGAGTGACACCTGTGCCAAAGTGGAGCTGACGCATGGATCCATCAGCCAATGAGAATTTTACACGTGGAAAATCGGCATTGGTCGTGGCTGTTAACGGGTTATTGGATCCAAAATCCGACCTGTTAGCTTAACGGTGTTCCGTTACAGTGGATGCCATGTGTCGGTCACCCTTGACGAAAGCACTTCTGTGATGCGTGATTTATTGTCATGGAAGTGGACACTTCCGTGATGATAATTTTGGCAATGTCATGGAACACTTCTACAACAACACAGGTATGACTATCTTGATTCTGTCATAAATTTGTCATGGATGTTCATGCATGACAAAAAACGCGACCTACTGTGACAAACATGTATCATCGCGGAAGTGTATTTTTTTTTGTAGTGACCATTGCTCTCCGTCAACATTGACATAGTTGCTTTTGTAATTCTCGTAAATCCAAAACTCGTCTGAAATTCATGAACCTTTGCATGCTATCATGGAATGGCATCAACATGCTGGGGTAAAAAATATTGTCCCATTTGGGGTAGGTTATGGTATAAGCTTCTCACAAACCAGAGCTTCTCACAAGAAGCCTCATGGTTCCGGTAGGGAAACGTGTCACCTTTGTGGATGAAACGATATATGTTGCCTCTTCTTAATTAATTTTTTTTTCTAGTGTCAACGTAGAACAACGGGAGTGTTGTGTCATTTTTTGGGATTTTCCGTGGTTCGCTAGGACATTTTTATACATTAATAGAGTTTTCTATGCATTTATGTGCATAATTCAAATTTGAACTACATGCACATGCTTCAGTGCATATAAACGGGTTGAAAAATCAAATGTGTTTCCTTGCTTGCAAGCATAGGTCTCATGCAAGAAATGGGAATGAATGTCAAACACCTTTGCCACTGTCGCTCGGTCGCTAACATTGAGATACATAGTTTTAAAATTCTAGTAAATCGAAAACTTGTCTGAAATGCATGAAACTTGACATGATATCATGGAAAGGCATCAACATGACACCATAAAAATATTGTCCCATTTGGGGGAAAGTTTGGGTATAAGCTTCTCACAAACTGGAGCTTCTCACAACAAGCCTAATGGTTACGTTAGGGAACGTTTCACCTTTCTGGACGAAACGATATCCGTTGCCTCTTTTTAATTTCAAAAAAAATCTACTGTCAACATAGAAAAACAAGAGTGTTGTGTTAAATTTTGGCATTTTTGGGGTTCGTTTGGGCATTTTTATACATTAACTGAGTTTTCTATGCATTTATGTGCATAATTCAAATTTTGACTACAAGCACATGCTCCAGTGCATATAAATTGGCTGAAAAATCAAATATGTGTCCTTGGTTGCATGCTTAGGTCCCATTCAAGAAATGGGAATGAATGCCAAACACCTTGCCACCGTCGCTCGGCCACAAACATTGAGATACATGGTTTTTAAATTCTAGTAAATCCAAAACTCATCTGAAATTGATGAAACTTGGCATGCTATCATGGAGTGGCACCAACATGCCGTGGTAAAAGTTTTGTCCATTTGGGGCAAGTTTGGATATAAGCTTCTCACAAACCAGAGCTTCTCACAACAAAGCCTGGTGGTTTCGGTAGGGAACGTGCCACCTTTGGGGACGAAACGATATCTGTTGTCTCTTCATGCTTTCAAATTTTTTCTAGTGTCAAAATAGAACAACAGAAGTGTTGTGTTAAATTTTGGATTTTTTTCGGAGTTAGTATGGACATTTTTATACATTAACTGGGTTTTCCAGGCATTTTATGTGCACAATTCAAATTTGAACTACATGCACATGGTGCGGTGCATATAAATTGGTTGAAAAGTCAAATATGTGTCCTTGGGTGCATGCAAAGGTCCCATGCAAGAAATGAGAATGAATGTCAAGCACCTTGCCACCATCGCTCGGGCGCAAACATTGAGATACTTTGTTTTTAAATTCTAGTAAATCCAAAACTCGTCTGAAATTCATGAAACTTGGCATGCTATCATGTAGCGACATCAACATGTTGTGGTAAAGAAATTGTCCCATTTGGGGCAGGTTTGGGTATAAGCTTCTCGCAAACCAGAGCTTCTAACAACAATCCTGATGGTTTCGGTAGGGAACGTCCCACCTTTGGGGACGAAACGATATCCATTGCCTATTATTGCTCTCAATTTTTTCTCGTGTCAACATAGAACAACAAGAGTGTTGTGTGAATTTTTGTGATTTTTCGGTGTTCGTTTGGACATTTTTATGCATTAACGGAGTTTTCGATGCATTTATGTGCATAATTCAAATTTGAACTACATGCACATGCTCCAGTGCATATGAATTCGTTGAAAAATCAAATATGTGTCCTTGGGTGCATGCTTAGGTCCCATGCAAGAAATGGGAATGAATTTCAAATACTAGGGCACCATTGATTGCCGGCAAAACATTGAGATGCCTGGTTTTTAAATTCTAGTAAATCCAAAATTCTGTTAACCATTCACGTGACGCCACGTTCTTGGTTTTAATGGCTGTAGGAGGTGCCGTGCGGATAGATGCTTGACCTTGAATGAACAGGAGGCGTGCGAGCGCCGTCCGGTGCGTAGGCTGACCGAGAGGCGTGCAAGCTGTCCTCGAGTGTGCAGGCTCACCGGGAAGCGTGCGAGCTGTACGCTGCGCGGGCTCACTGGGAGAGGGGGCCCTTTGACTTCCGTGGCCGCCCGCCTTCCTCTCCATTAATGGCGCCCGAGCCACTGTTTAATACCGCTGGCCTTACTGTTCGCCTCCCATTCAAAAAAAATCTTGCTTTCAAAAATTTTCTAGTGTCAACATAGAACAACAAGAGTGTTGTGCCAATTTTTGGGATTTTTCGGGGTTCGCTACGACATCTTTATACATTAACTGGGTTTTCTAGGCATTTTATGTGCATAATTCAAATTTGAACTACATGCACATCCTCAAGTGCAGAAAAATGGGTTGAAAAATCAAATGTGTGTCCTTGGGTGCATGCTTAGGTCCCATGCAAGAAATGAGAATGAATTTCAAACACCAGGGCACCATTGATTGCCGGCAAAACATTGAGATGCTTTGTTTTTAAATTCTAGTAAATCCAAAACTCGTCTGAAATTCATGAAGCTTGGCATGCTATCATGGAATGGCACCCGACATATTGTGGTATTTTCTGTGTCCATTTTGAGGGAAGGCACACTCGAATAACAGCCAACAAAGGCCTTTTGAAACAAATAGCTGCCACTTTAACATCTAAAACGTTTTGTATAATTTAAATAGTGTGTGTTCTGTTAACCATTCACGTGACGCCACACCTCACTCTTTTAAGGGCTACGAGGTGTCATGCGGACATGTGCTTGACTGAACAGGAGGTGTGCGAGCTGTACTCCAATGCGCAGGCTCACCGGGAAGCGTGCAAGGTCTACGCCACGCAGGCTCAAGGGGAAGCGACTTCCATGGCCGTCCGCCTTGCTTGCATCCTCTCCATTAATGGCGCCCAAGCAGTAGTTTAATACAGGCGGCCTTACTGTTAACCTCCCATTCCCCTCCCGCAGACCTCCGCCAACGCCATGACACAGAAGGGTCATCTGCCACTAGTCTTCGAGTTGGGTTTAATATTGTATCTCGATCATATGAATATAAATTTGCAGTGTGACTGAATGAAAGATATGATTTGAACGAACTTGCGTCTTTCTCTTTGAATGTACAGACTTACCAAACAATTTTATTTAAAAACGTCAATGGTTTTTGAATGTAAAACACTCATCGCAAACGTTTTAGTTACAACACCCGTATGCAAACCGACAGCTTCCCCGGGAAGCCAAGGGAAAATGTGCCGAGCAGGATTTGTGCACCTCTTGATCGCAAACATTTTAGATAGAGCACCCGTATGTAAACCAATAGCTTCCCCAGTAAGCCAAGGGAAAATGTGTTGATAACCCACAAGTATAGGGGATCGCAATAGTTTTCGAGGGTAGAGTATTCAACCCAAATTTATTGATTCGACACAAGGGGAGCCAAAGAATATTCTCAAGTATTAGCAGCTGAGTTGTCAATTCAACCACACCTAGATAACTTAATATCTGCAGCAAAGTGTTTAGTAGCAAAGTAATATGATAGTAGTGGTAACGGTGGCAAAAGGTAATGGTAGCAAAAGTAATATATTTGGTATTTTATAGTGATGATAACAATAGCAACGGAAAAGTAAATAAGCGAAGAACAATATATGGAAAGCTCGTAGGCATTGGATCGGTGATAGAGAATTATGTCGGATGTGGTTCATCATGTAACAGTCATAACATAGGGTGACACAGAACTAGCTCAAATTCATCAATGTAATGTAGGCATGTATTCCGAATATAGTCATACGTGCTTATGGAAAAGAACTTGCATGACATCTTTTGTCCTACCCTCCCATGGCAGCGGGGTCCTAGCGGAAACTAAGGGATATTAAGGCCTCCTTTTAATAGAGTACCGGACCAAAGCATTAACACATGGTGAATACATGAACTCCTCAAACTATGGTCATCACCAGGAGTGGTCCCGATTATTGTCACTTCGGGGTTGCCGGATCATAACACATAGTAGGTGACTATAGACTTGCAAGATAGGATCAACAACTCACATATATTCATGAAAACATAATAGGTTCAGATCTGAAATCATGGCACTCTGGCCCTACTGACAAGCATTAAGCATAGCAAAGTCATAGCAACATCAATCTCAGAACATAGTGGATACTAGGGATCAAACCCTAACAAAACTAACTCGATTACATGATAAATCTCATCCAACCCATCACCGTCCAGCAAGCCTACGACGAAATTACTCACGCGCGGCGCTGAGCATCATGAAATTGGTGATGGAGGATGATTGATGATGACGACGGCGACGGATTCCCCTCTCCGAAGCCCCAAACGGACTCCAGATCAGCCCTCCCGAGAGAGTTTAGGGCTTGGCGGCGGCTCCGTAACGTAAAACGCGATTAATCCTTCTCCTTTATTTTTTTTCTCCCTGAACATGAATATATGGAGTTGGAGTTGAGGTCGGTGGAGCTCCAGGGGGGCCACGAGGCAGGGGCGTGCCCAGGGGGGCAGGCGCGGGGTGTGGGCCCCTGGCCTTGATTCTTTGCCAGTATTTTTTATTATTTCCAAAAATAATCTCCGTGGAGTTTTAGGTCATTCCGAGAACTTTTTTTTCTGCACATAAATAACACCATGGCAATTCTATTGAAAACAGCGTCAGTCCGGGATAGTACCATTCAAATCATGCAAGTTAGAGTCCAAAACAAGGGCAAAAGTGTTTGGAAAAGTAGATACGACAGAGACGTATCATGTGCCGAGTAGGATTTGTGCAGCTCTTGTTCGCAAACGTGTTAGATAGAACACCAGTATGCAAAGTGAGAGCTATGGTCTTCCCCAGTAAGCAAAGGAAAATTCGCCGCGCATGATTTGTGCATCTCTTCAATGCAAACGGTTCAGATTGAATACGGTATGCAAAATGAGACTTTGGAGCTAAACCAAGAGAAATCTAGCAAGCAGGATTTGTACCTCCCTTCAACGCAAACGGTTTTTTCGGATGACCCGTGTGCAATCGCACGTACAGACAATGTGGTAAGATTTGCATCTCTCATATTGGGTATATTGCCATTTGTCAAAATGGAAAGATTGACATTTTTATGATCTAGTAACATTGCCATTTGTCAACCTTGTAACACTGCCATTTGTCAAAATATGCAGCTAAAAATCACTAGCACTATCTAATTTAGGCAACTAAAATTCAGTAATTAAGCATAAATTTCCTTCATAGATTAAGCAGTCGTTCTTTTATACAAACAGTTCAACTCGATAGCTGAACCGACCAAAACTTTCCCCAATTGTTGCCGACCACGTACTGAAATAGCTAGTTAAACTATATATACTAGCTAATTTTAAGTATGTTGTACAATTCCACCACATCTATAGTCAGATGAACTAAACAAAATAGCCCCTAAATACTGCTACTATGGATGGGCGTTGTACTACTTCCGACAGCCTCTCCTCTACCGAGCGTGCTTAGTAAGAGGTAGAGGAGGACGAGCCTACCGACGAGCTAGACAACTGCAATACGGTGCTTGCCGCTGCTCCATCTTCAGCGATTCTCACCTTGAACGCCCTCTGCCACTCCAGACGACCCCTCTCGAAGTGGCGGGACTCCTTGTAGATCTCATGATTCCTTGCCTCTGCGTCGGCGTGTGCTACAGCCACGGCAGCGGTAAGTCTATTTGCATGCTCGACGAGGTGCTCCTCCTCCTCCCAAAGGAACTCAATGTGGCGCGCAAGGTCACTGACGCACGTGCGGGCCTCCACCACGGCCTCCCGCCTTCGGTTGGTGGTGGTGGAGCGGGTGATGACCCCGACGGTCGACTGTGGGCTGGCGGCCATGGTGGCTAGCAGTGGGGTGGTGGCCACGACAGCCACCTCCCGCCTTTGAGCCGCGGCGGCGGAGTGGGCGATGGCCTGGCTTTCGACGGTGGTGTGGCAGCCACGATGACAGACGGTGGGGTGGCGGCAACGGCGGCTGGCAACAGCTGTCGACGGTCAGCGAGGGTGGAGCGTGTGGTGGGTGTTCCGCACACAACCAACAGGAGGGACGCCACGCACACTACCCTACACCCAGAACTGAGCTGCCGCCGCGGTGTAGCCTCCCACCTGGAGTTGTCCCCTGATAACGATGGATTGGCTGAGCGACGACGACGGACCAATGCCATTGACGATTGTGGGAGAAGCATTCAAGATAAGGTACAGGGAGGGAGGAGTAAATGCAACGCAGGACTCGCCGGTCATGAGGGTATATATAGCATGCTGATAAGCATTGGGATTTTGGGGGATTTCACTGAGTCAGGCGGGAAGCTTGCGAGGGAACCTGCACGATTGCGCGGGAACGGGCTCACCACCATTTGGCCAAAAGAATGCCCTCGTGCGCTGCTCAAGCTTGCGTTCGAAGCCGTCTACGGCAGTAGGGTGACAAGACATGCGAGAGGAGGATGAAAGGACACGCACACATACGGTTAATAAAAATATATTTGAGATTTTATTACCTACAACCCACGTCCTGGTTTATAAGTAGGATTTAACTAATAAAATACGAATGCATGTCGCCAAAGATTATATTGTTGGATTCGTATTTGAACATAGTTTTTCAATTATATAATTTTAATAACATGCAATAACATTTTGTTGGTTAAATTCAAGGTCAAAATATGGCACATAATATAAAGGGGACTAATAGACCAAGACGGAGGCAGTAGCACAAGGTCGCTCTCTACGCAGCGACACAACTGCCAGCCGGCTTGTAGACGATCATTCCCTGCGTGTTCAATGGCTCTATGCATCTGGTTGCTCACGGTTGAGGCGGCCGCGACGCGCTCTGCTCATCTGCCGCCCGACTCGGTGTTAGCAGCAAATGTAGAGAGAGCAAATCACATGGCTCATTAGCAGCAATCGACTGTATTATTATTGGTCTTCGCACACATTTCTGATGCAGACTTGCCTCAATCATGAGCTCTCAAGAGAAATTATTATACAAAACTTTTATGCTCGGCTTTCTCATGAAGATAAAATGATGTGTGATACTTCTTCAGCTGGTTCCTTCATGAACAGAACTATTGAATTCAAATGGGATCTTATTGATAGAATTAAATGCAACTCTGAAGAATGGGAAACAACAAAGTTAACGAGTCAGCTATACATTTTGAATTCGATTGTGTTAAGTATTTTATAGAAACAAATGTTTTTCATGGGCTTACTACAAAATATGGATTTGACTTTGAGATAGTAGCTACATTCTATGAACCATTTGCTGCTCATGTTGATCTCCCTAAGGAGAAGTGCTTTAAATTTCATCCACCTATTGAATAAATTTTTGAGGAACCGGCTATTGCTAAAACTGAAAAAATGCTTATACTGCTAACCCAGTTGTACCCATGTTTATATTTAAAACCCTCCTTTCCCAGTTAGGATTAAGGAACACACTAAAGCTACAACTGTGGTTCATAAGAGTAATGTTAAAACACCTAAACCCTCTGAAAAAATTAAAGTGGAACCCAATATTGCATTGACTAAAAATATGTTGGTCGACAATTTGATGGTCATGTCATTTATTTCTATAAGGAAGCAACTAATAACCCACAAGTATAGGGGATCGTTTGTAGCCTTTTCTGATAAATAAGAGTGTCGAACCCAACGAGGACCTAAATGTAGAACAAATATTCCCTCAAGTTCTATCGACCACCAATACAACACTAAGCACACTTAATGTTCGCTTTACCTAGAACAAGTATAAAACTAGAACTACTTTGCGAGAATAAAACTATGAATAAATGGCAAGATAATAAATTTAGTAGTGTAGTAGAAAGATTTTTGTAACACAAGAGAAAGATTTGTCCCTAGGCAATCAATCACTAGACCGGTAATCATTATTGCAATTTTATATGAGGGAGAGGCATGAGCTAACATACTTTCTGTACTTGGATCATATGCACTTATGATTGGAACTCTAGCAAGCATCCGCAACTACCAAAGATCATTAAGGTAAAACCCAACCATAGCATTAAGTATCAAGTCCTCTTTATCCCATACGCAACAACCCCCTTACTCGGTCATAAGCTTCTGTCATTCTACCTACCCACCATAAGCGAATAATGAACATATTGCAACACACTACAGAGGGGATACCTCATGCTTGTGCGACACGGAGGGCACCATAGGACATCATCGAAATAAAATATACAACTCAAACCAATCACAGTCGTCAACCAACCCATAGGATAAAACAGATATACTCAAACATCATAGGATGGCAACACATCATTGGATAATAATTTGAAGCATTAAGCACCATGTTTAAGTAGACAATTATATTGGGAATAGAGAGGTTACACCTCTGCATAAAGGAGGAGAGAGTTGGTGGTGATGGCGGCGAAGTTGTTGGTGTAGATCGTTGTCATGATGATTGCCCCGGCGGTGTTCCAGCGCCACCGAGAGAGAGGGGGAGAGAGCCCCCCTCCTTCTTATTCTTCCTTAGCCTCCCCCTAGATGTGAGGAGAGTTCCCCCTCTGGTCCACAGCCTCCATGGTAGCGGAGGGGAAAGAGCCCCTCCTAGATTGGATCTATCTCTCTGTTCTCTTTTGTTTCGCGTTCCTATTTTCTCGCCCTTCACCGTTTCTTAAATTCCCAGAGATCTGTAACTCCGATTGGGCTGAAATTCTGAGGGTGTTTTTATCCATCAATTATCTTTCTTGCGGTGAAATAAGGGCAGCAACCACCTTATGAGGTGCCCAATACCCATCAAGGCACGTGATAACCCACAAACATAGGGGATCGCAACAGTTTTCGAGGGTAAAGTATTCAACCCAAATTTATTAATTCGGCACAAGGGGAGCCAAAGAATACTCTCAAGTATTAGCAGTTGAGTTGTCAATTCAACCACACCTGGAAACTTAGTATCTGTAGCAAGGTATTTAGTAGCAAAGTAATATGATAGTAGTGGTAATGGTAACAAAAGGTAACAGTAGTAAAAGTAATGTTTTTGGTATTTTGTAGTGATGATAGCAATAGCAACGGGAAAGTAAATAAGCGAAGAACAATATATGGAAAGCTCATAGGCAATGGATCGGTGATGGAGAATTATGCCGGATGAGGTTCATCATGAAATAGTCATAACCTAGGGTGACACAGAACTAGCTCCAGTTCATTGATATAATGTAGGCATGTATTCCGAACATAGTCATACGTGCTTATGGAAAAGAACTTGCATGACATCTTTTGTCCTACCCTCCCGTGGCAGCGGGGTCCTTACGGAAACTAATGGATATTAAGGCCCCCTTTTAATAGAGTAACGGAACAAAGCATTAACACATAGTGAATAAATGAACTCCTCAAACTACGGTCATCGCCGGTAAGTATCCTGATTATTGTCACTTCGGGGTTAACGGATCATAACACATAATAGGTGACTATAGACTTGAAAGATAGGATCAAGAACACTCATATATTGATGAAAACATAATAGGTTCAGATCTGAAATCATGGCACTCGGGCCCTAGTGACAACCATTAAGCATAGCAAAGTCATAGCAACATCAATCTCAGAACATAGTGGATACTAGGGATCAAACCCTAACAAAACTAACTCGATTACATGATAGATCCCATCCAACCCATCACCGTCCAGCAAGCCTACGATGAAATTACTCACGCACGGCGGTGAGCATCATGAAATTGGTGATGGAGGATGGTTGATGATGACGATGGCGACGGATTCCCCTCTCCGGAGCCCTGAACAGACTCCAGATCAGCCCCCCGAGAGGTTTTAGGGCTTGGCGGTGGCTCCGTATCATAAAATGCGATAAATTCTTCTCTCTGATTTTTTTCTCCCCGAAACACAATATATGGAGTTGGAGTTGGAGTCGGAGAGGCACCAGGGGGCCCACGAGGTAGGGGGCGTGCCCCCCACCCTCGTGGACAGGTGGTGGGCCCCTGGCCTTCATCTTTTGCAGGTATTTTTTATATTTTCCAGAAAGTTGCTCCGTGAAGTTTCAGGTCATTCCGAGAACGTTTGTTTCTGCACATAAATAACACCATGGTAGTTCTGCTGAAAACAGCGCCAGTCCGGGTTAGTTCCATTCAAATCATGCAAGTTAGAGTCCAAAACAAGGGCAAAAGTGTTTGGAAAAGTAGATATGACGGAGACGTATAAACTCCCCCAAGCTTAAACCTTTGTTTGTCCTCAAGCAATTCAGTTGAAAAACTGAAAGTGTAAAGAAAAACTTTTACAAACTCTGTTTGCTCTTGTTGTTCTAAGTATGTAAAGCCAGCATTCAAGTTTTTAGCAAAGATTATAACTAACCACATTCGCAATAACACTTAGGTCTCAAGTTTTACTCATATCAATGGCATAATCAACTAGCGAGCAATAATAATAAATCTCGGATGACAACACTTTCTCAAAACAATCATAATAAGATATAACAAGGTGGTATCTCGCTAGCCCTTTCTGAGACTGCAAAACATAAATGCAGAGCACCATTAAAGACCAAGGACTGACTAGACATTGTAATTCATGGTAAAAGAGATCCAGTCAAGTCATACTCAATGTAAACTAACAGTAATGAATGCAAATGACATCGGTGCTCTCCAACTGGTGCTTTTTATTAAGAGGATGATGACTCAGCATAAAAGTAAATAGATAGGCCCTTCGCAGAGGGAAGCAGGGATTTGTAGAGGTGCCAGAGCTCGGTTTTGAAACAGAGGTGAATAATATTTTGAGTGGTATACTTTCATTGTCAACATAACAACCAAGAGATGGCTATATCTTCCATGCTACACACATTATAGGTGGTTCCCAAACAGAATGGTAAAGTTTATACTCCCCTTCCACCAATAAGCATCAATCCATGGCTTGCTCGAAACAGCGAGTGCCTCCAACTAACAAGAGTCCCAGGGGGAGTTTTGTTTGCAATTATTTTGATTTTGTTTGCATAAAGCATGGGACTGGGCATCCCGGTGACCAGCCATTTATCTCGTGAGTGAGGAGCGGAGTCCACTCCTCTTGTGAAGAACCCGCCTAACATGGAAGATACAGACAACCCTAGTTGATACATGAGCTATTCGAGCATACAAAATAGGATATTTATTTGAAGGTTTAGAGTTTGGCACATACAAATTTACTTGGAACGGCAGGTAGATACCGTATATGGGTAGGTATAGTGGACTCATGTGGAATAACATTGGGGTTTAAGAGATTGGATGCACAAGCAGTATTCCCGCTTAGTAGAGGTGAAGCCTAGCAAAAGACTGGGAAGCGGCCAGCTAGAGAGCGACAACAGTCATGAACATGCATTAAAATTAATTAACACCGAATGCAAGCATGAGTAGGATATAATCCACCATGAACATAAATATCGTGAAGGCTATGTTGATTTTGTTTCAACTACATGCGTGAACATGTGCCAATTCAAGTCACTTAAATCATTCAGAGGAGGATACCACCCTATCATACCACATCACAACCATTTTAATAGCATGTTGGCACGCAAGGTAAACCATTATAAGCTCCTAGCTAATCAAGCATGGCACAGGAAACTATGATATCTAGTTGTCATTGCAAACATATTTATTCATAATAGGCTGAATCAGGAACGATGAACTAATCATATTTACAAAAACAAAAGAGGTCGAGTTCATACCAGCTTTTCTCATCTCAGTCAGTCCATCATATATCGTCATAATTGCTCTTCACTTGCATGACCGAACGATGTGGATAATAATAATAGTGCACGTGCATTGGACTAAGCTGGAATCTGCAAGCATTCAATAAACAGGAGAAGACAAGGCAATATGGGCTCTTTTGTCAGATCAATAATAATGTATATAAGAGCCACTTCAACAATTTAATCATGGTCTTCTCCTATCGACCCCCAAAGAAAAGAAAAGAAATAAAACTATTTACACTGGAGAGCTCCCAACAAGCAAAAGAAGAACATGAAATCTTTTTGGGTTTTCTTTTTAATTACTACTACAAGCATGGAAATTAAACTAACTAAAATCGACAACTAATTTTTTTGGTTTTTCTTAAGGTTTATTAAACACACAAGAAGAAAGCATAAAAAGCAAAATAAACTAGCATGGATGATACAATGAAAAAGTATGAGCACCGACATCTAGCAATGAGTGTGTGAACATAAATGTAATGTCGGTGGGAAATATGTACTTCCCCAAGCTTAGGCTTTTGGCCTAAGTTGGTCTATGGCCACAACTGGTCTGGCGGATATCCATAATAATAGTTGGGTTCGTATTGAGAAGAAGAAGAAGAAGAAGACTCCGATTGCCACTGGCTGACAATCATCTCCGGATCCCACTGGTAATTAGACTGTCGTGAAGGATCAACTTGTGGTTCTGGCTCTGGCTCCATGGCTAGTGCAGGGTTCCGGTAGGCGTGAATAGCCTTCAACGGAACAAGGTACTGGCCTGCAGATAAATCAAACAAAGAAGGAGCAGGCAGGGTAATAGTCTCAGGATGATGTTTATTAAAGAACAATTTGTGTTTAAGCTCTCCTTCCCTATTCTTAACAATAAAATCATGTGCCACCATACTTTTATAATCTAGATAAACACGAGGCAGCACTTTTTCTTCCTTCTCATAATGCCTAATAGGTATGTTAAAATGTGCAGCTAGGTGTGAAGCATAGATGCCTCCAAAGATGGGGCCCTTGGTACGGCTCAGACTTAACCGTTTGGCAATAATTCTTCCCATACTAACAGAGTTATCACCGTATAAACCATGGAGAAAAATAATAATATCAGGGATACTAAGGTTTCCACAGTTTCCGCACTAGCAAATAATGCAAAATAACGTAAAACAGGAAAATGTATGCTAGTGATTCGTGCATCGGAAACCTTCCTTGTTTCCCCTATAGTGATAGTATCAATAAACCCGTCCACATCATCGCGATGTGGTTCTTCTGTCTTGCCCTCAAAAGGGACTAAACAAACCCGACAGAAATTATAAAGTGACATTTCCTTATGCTCATCATATAAAGGAAACTCCACCGTAGGTGGTGAGCTCCTAGAATGAAAATGAAAGTTTTGCACAAAGATATTTGTGAGTAAGAGATACTAATCGCATTGGTCGTGGAGGAAAGCGGTGAGGCCTACATTCTTTGCCAATTCATGAAGATCTTCATAAATCCTGGCTGCTCTCAAGAAATCATCGGAAGGCCATTTACACGCCCGAACCTCCGCGGTGCGAGGCAGATTATACTTAGGCTTCGGTGCCTTTTCCTTCGAGCTTTGGCTCGATGAGCCCCTCAAAAGTCTCTTCATCATTTTCTGAAAAATTCTGAAATTTTTAGTAACTTCAAAATAAAAGTAAACCAAACTCAATAATATTGATAGCAACTACTCCTACAAGTGCCTAGGGCCTATATCATGCATCAAAACTACTTTTGACCAAATTAATTTGACATGCAAGCTCAAGAACATGGTCACCTAAGAAGCAAAAATTTGCAATGAATAAAGCACTAGAACAAAAACTAATTGGACCAATGGAGGAGTCACATACCAAGGAACAATCTCCCCAAGCAGTTTTGTGAGAGGTGCTTTGAGCAAGGAGATCGAAAATGGTAGGAAAACGAGCTTGGGCTCGGGTTTGAGCTAGATATTCGTGTTTGGGGGAGGAAGGAGTGTGTGGGTGAAAGGATAAGTGGAGGAGGGCCACCGTGGGCCCACGAGGCAGGGGGTTAACCCCCCTGCTGTGTTTTCAGTGCCAAATATTCTCAAATATTCTAGAAAAAATCATATTTAAATTTCAGGGCATTTGGAGAACTTTTATTTTTGGGGTATTTTTATATTGCACGGATAATCAGATAACAGACAGAAAAATATTTATTTTTATTTTATTTAATATAAATAACAGAAAGTAAAAGGAGGGTACAGAAGGTTGTGCCTTCTAGTTTCATCCATCTCATGTTCATCAAAAGGAATCCACTAACAAGGTTGATCAAGTCTTGTTAACGAACTCATTCCGAATAACATGGAACCGGAGAAATTTCAAATAACACTATGTTACCTCAACGGGGATATGCACATCCCCAATAATAAGAATATCATATTTCTTCTTGACAGTAGGAAGAGGAAATTCAAAACCTCCAAATATAATCGATGGAATTTTTCCAATAGAGTTGATACTATGAACTTGAGGTTGTTTCCTCAGAAAGTTTACCGTATGCTCATTACCATTAACATGAAAAGTGACATTGCCTTTAGTGCAGTTAATAACAGCCCCTGTAGTATTCAAAAAGGGTCTTCCAATAATAATAGAAATACTATCGTCCTCGGGAATATCAAGAATAACAAAGTCTGTTAAAATAGTAACGTTTGCAACTACAACAGGCACATCCTCACAAATACCGACGGGTATAGCAGTTGATTTATCAGCCATTTGCAAAGATATTTCAGTAGGTGTCAACTTATTCAAATCAAGTCTACGATATAAAGAGAGAGGCATAACACTAACACCGGCTCCAAGATCACATAAAGTAGTTTTAACATAGTTTCTTTTAATAGAGCATGGTATAGTGGGTACTCCTGGATCTCCAAGTTTCTTTGGTATTCCACCCTTAAAAGTATAATTAGCAAGCATGGTGGAAATTTTAGCTTCCGGTATCTTTCTTTTATTTGTAACAATATCTTTCATATACTTAGCATAAGGATTCATTTTGAGCATATCAGTTAATCGCATATGCAAAAAGATAGGTCTAATCATTTCAGCAAAGCGCTCAAAATCCTCTTCATCCTTTTTCTTGGATGGTTTGGGAGGAAAAGGCATGGGTTTCTGAACCCATGGTTCTCTTTCTTTACCATGTTTCCTAGCAACAAAATCTTTCTTATCATAACGTTGATTCTTTGATTGTGGGTTATCAAGATCAACAACAGTTTCAATTTCTATATCATTATCATTGCTAGGTTGAGCATCATAATTAACATTATTACTAGTTTCAGGTTCATTACCAGATTGAGTTTCAGCATCAGAAATATAAATATCATTTGGATTCTTAGGTGTTTCAATAACAGGTTCACTAGAAGCATGCAAAGTCCTATCATTTATTTTTCTTCCTTTTAGAAGGAGTAGGTGCATCTATATTATTTCTCTCAGAATCTTGCTCAATTCTCTTAGGATGGCCTTCAGGATACAAAGGTTCCTGAGTCATTTTACCAGTTCTAGTAGCCACTCTAACAACATTATCATTATTCTTACTATTTAATTCATTGAGCAAACCATTTTGAGCTTTAAGTACTTGTTCTACTTGAGTGGTAACCATAGAAGCATGTTTACTAATAAGTTTAAGTTCACCTTTGACATTGGTCATATAATCATCCAAGTGTTCAAGCATATTTGAATTGTATTTCAGTTGTCTACCAAAATAAGCATTACAGTATTCTTGCTTAGCCATAAATTTATCAAACTCATCTAAGCATGGGCTAGCAAAATTGGTAAATGGGATTTCAGCTTTATCATATCCCTAGCATAGCGAACATGCAACTTTCCCCCTCCGATTCATCTGTCCAAAAACGTGAAACATCGGGGATATTTTCCCGGATGTTTCCCTCCTTCACCGGTACCACATCATACCACGTTAGGGCACACCTAGCATCACGCCTTGTCATGTCATGCATCGTCATGCATTTGTTTGCATTATATTTATTGTTTCTTCCCCCTCTTCTCCCGCTAGACACCGAGACCGACGCTGCTGCTACCCAGTACGACTACGGTGTTGACGACCCATCTCTCTTGCCAGAGCAACCAGGCAAGCCCCCCCCTTGATCACCATATATCGCCTACTCTTCTCTCTACTGCTTGCATTAGAGTAGTGTAGCATGTTACTGCTTTCCGTTAATCCCATTCTGATGCATAGCCTGTCACTGTTGTTATAACTGTTGATACCTTACCTGCAATCCTAAATGCTTAGTATAGGATGCTAGTTTACCATCAGTGGCCCTACATTCTTGCCGTCTGCCATGCTATACTATCGGGCCATGATCACTCGGGAGGTGATCACATGCTATACAGGTGGTGGCTAAAGTCGGGTCGGCTCGTTGAGTAACCACGAGTGATTCCGATGTTGGGGGCTGAAGGGGCAGGTGGCTCCATCTCGGTAGAGGTGGGCCCGAGTTCCGGAAGGCCCCGACTGTTACACTATGGTGGAGCGGCAGGGCAGGTTGAGACCACCTAGGAGAGAGGTGGGCCTGGCCTTGGTCGGCGTCCGTGGGTTTTTTTTCAAAATAACACGCTTAACGAGATCTTGGTATTTGATCTGAGTCTGGCAACTGGCCTATACGCACTAACCAACTACGTGGGAACAATTATGGGCACTCGACGTCGTGGTATCAGCCCAAGCCTTCGTGACGTCAGCGATTGAGCGGCGCGCGCTGGGTTGGACCGCGTAACGCAACTTCCTTTGTAATGGAGGTTGCTAGGTCTGCTCTCCGGCCACGTTCGCAACATGCAGGTGTGCAATGGGCGATGGGCCCAGACTCCTGTGCGCATAGGATTTAGACCGGCGTGCTGACCTCTCTGTTGTGCCTAGGTAGGGCTGCGACGTGTTGATCTTCCAAGGCCGGGCATGACCCAGAAAAGTGTGTCCGGACAAAGGGGATCGAGCGTGTTGGGAAATGTGGTGCATCCCTGTAGGGAAGTTAATCTATTCGAATAGTCGTGATCTTTGATAACAAGACGACTTGGAGTTGTACCTTGACCTTATGACAACTAGAACCGGATACTTAATAAAACACACCCTTCCAAGTGCCAGATATAACCGGTGATCGCTCTCTCATAGGGCGACGAGGGGAGGATCATCGGTTAGGATTATGCTATGCGATGCTACTTGGTGAACTTGCCATCTACTCTCTTCTCCTGCTGCAAGTTGGAGGTTACCAAAAGTGTAGTCTTCGAAAGGACTAGCTATCCCCTCTTATTCTGGCATTCTGCAGTTCAATCCACATATGATACCCCCTTTTGCCATTTGATATCAATGCATACATATGTAGTGTAGCTCCTTGCTTGCGAGTACTTTGGATGAGTACTCACGGTTGCTTTTGCACCCCTTTTTTCCCCTTTTCTCTACTCGTTTGCTGCGACCAGACGTTGGAGCCCAGGAGCCAGACGCCACTATCGATGACGACGACTACTACTCGGGAGGTGCCTACTACTACGTGCAGCCCGCTGATGACGACCAGGAGTAGTTTAGGAGGATCCCAGGCAGGAGGCCTGCGCCTCTTTCGATCTGTATCCCAGTTTGTGCTAGCCTTCTTAAGGCAAACTTGTTTAGCTTATGTCTGTACTCAGATATTGTTGCTTCCGCTGACTCGTCTATGATCGAGCTCTTGTATTCGAGCCCTCGAGGCCCCTGGCTTGTAATATGATGCTTGTATGACTTATTTTATTTGTAGAGTTGTGTTGTGATATCTTCCCGTGAGTCCCTGATCTTGATCGTACACGTTTGCGTGTATGATTAGTGTACGGTCGAATCAAGGGCGTCACAAGTTGGTATCAGATCTGACTGCCTGTAGGAATCCCCTGTTCACACTCCTTGGCCGAAGTTGAGTCTAGACATTACAATTTTTTTACTAACATGGTTGTGTGCCTTACGGGCCCACGTCGCCATCTGGGTGGTATTAGGATCTTTTACTCCTCGATCCTTACACTGGGACTCTAAACTCTCTTCTACTCGGGTTAAACGATTTTACTAACTCTAATATTAGGATCCCGTGACCACGTTCACCCCAAAGTTGGATAAGCCCTAGTTATTCTTTAGAGTAGTATTTGAACATTATCTGCATTTTCACTTGACTTCTTTGAAAACATCTTTGTTTTTAGATGGAACCCACGAGACAGGTCGTGCGCCACACGACGGCCATTGGTGCCTCAGGATCACTTGTTGTGTTGGTTGTGATGATGACCTATCTGGGTTATCGCTGGAACCCTGAGTACACCGTCTACGAGGAGTACCAAGACTTTAACCAGGAGCAGCACCGTGCCATCGTCCAACTCTACTCTCGGGAGTATGACTCCACTACCGTGCTGCACACTGCTCATGGTGTTGGAGTGACTATCGACATGGCGGTCCACGATGCTGCTTATGCTGCTTTGACACGTCTTCATGGAGAGTACTGGGAGTTGGACACCTCCCCCTTCAGGCACATTGCTATCGCATCCGATGTTGGTGCGGAAGGATACTACACTGCTGCCTACTCCACTGTCATCCGAGAGCCCTTCTACCATCAAAACCTGGTTCTGCATGCTGATGGGCTGGATAGAGCTAACCGAGCTCTTCGCCACGAGTTGTACACCACCCGTTAGCACCTGTACCATGCTCTGACGCTGTTGCACCCCTCTGTCCGATCTGGTGATCTGTCATGTTCTGTGATCTACCCTGCCAGGACCATGATGCCCCAGGGTGTCGACTGGCCAGATGTGGGAGGCTACTCTCCCGCACTTGGTCCTCTCCTGCCACTTGCGCGTCAGGTTCCGCACCAGAGTATCCGTGGACCCCAGGCTACTCACGCGGAGGTCTTCCCGTCGCGTCACTACCAGCTGTCAGGCTACACCTACCTCCACAGTTCCTCCTAGGACTGATGTAGGCTTGCTTGTTAGTGTTAGATGCAATCACCGCGAGCCTGCATGCTGCCTATGATGTTTTTAGTGTATGTACTGAATTCGGTGTATTGAACTCCATGCATGGTCACTTTTGTAAGATATGCCAACTACTATGTAGTATCTATCATGTTCCTTTCATTATACATGTTTCATCATGAATGATTCTTGTCCTTGCAAATTCTCAATGCTAAACTACCCCTGTTATATATTAGCAGGATGGTTAGACCAGGTGGTCGTGGTCGTGGTGGCCATCCCCCACCACCGCCTGAGTACATGGCTGGGATGATGCAACAGTTTGAGCTGAATCGCCAGTTCATGGAGAATATTATGGCTCAGTTTCCTTGCCCCAATATGAACCAGCAGCCAACCCAAGTGACTCTGCAGGATTTCATGCATCTCAACCCAACTGTGTACCGCAGCTCAACTCAGCCTCTGGATGCTGATGACTGGCTCCGTGACATCACCTATGAGATGGAGTCTGCTGATGTAGCCCCTGCCAGCTATGTCACCTTTGCTTCATTCTTCCTGAAAGGACCTGCTGCTCAATGGTGGGACAGCCACCGGCGTACTCTGCCAGTTGGAACAATCATCACCTGGCCAGACTTCCAAGCTGCTTTCCGTGCTTGCTTCATTCCTCAGGGAGTCATGGAACGGAAGAAGCGCGAGTTCCACAACCTCACCCAGGGCAACAAAACTGTCGAACCGTATCAGCGGGAGTTTCTGGACTCATCCTGCTATGCTGAAGAAGACATTGCAACTGATGCACGCAGACAGGAGAAGTTCCGTGATGGCCTTCAAGCTGACATCAAGTTCGCACTTCAAGTGCATGACTTTGCTGATTTCGCCACCTTGGTGAACCAGGCCATCAATGTCGAAACTGGTCTGCAGGAACACCAGAGCTCTCACAGGCGCAACCGTGACACGGGCTCATCTTCGGGCCCGTCCTCGCAGAAGCGTAGTGTAACGCCCTCGATGCGACTATATCTCCTACGTGTCAAAGCACGACTTAGAGGCATAACCGCATTGAAAGCAATGTCGCAAGCGAGGTAATCATCACAACAACCCATGTAAATAAGTAAAGGGGAAATTTACATAGTTGGCTTACACTCGCCACGTCACACAAATACATAAATAGGTCATTACATTCATCAAATACACTCATGGTCCGACTACGGTACCAAAATAAAGATCAACCCCCAAATGCGACACGGTCCCCGATTTCCCCAACTGGGCACCACTACTGATCATCTGGGAAAGACACGTAGTAACAGAGAGAGTCTTCATCAAACACCCACTTGAGCTCGGTCATGTCATCTGGAACGGTATCGTCGGTCCCTGCATCTGGTTTTGGAAGGAAATCTGTGAGTCACGGGGACTCAGCAATCTCACACCCTCAGGATCAAGACTATTTAAGCTTATAGGTAAGGCAAGGTATGATGTGGAGCTGCAGCAAGCGACTAGCATATATGGTGGCTAACCTAATCGCAAAAGAGAGCGAGAAGAGAAGGCAAAAGCACGGACGAACAACTACGATCAAGAAGTGATCCTAGAACAACCTACGTCAAACATTACTCCAACACCGTGTTCACTTCCCGGACTCCGCGAGAAGAGACCATCACGGTAACACACGCGGTTGGTGTATTTTAATTAAGTTAAGTTTCATATTATCTACAACCGGACATTAACAAATTCCCTACCCATAACCGCGGGCATGGCTTTTGAAAGTTCAAAACCCTACAGGGGAGTCCCAAGTTAGCCCATCACAAGCTCTCACGCTCAACGAAGGATATTCCTTCTCCCAAGACATTCCGATCAGACTCGGCATCCCGGCTACAAGACATCCTCGACAATGGTAAATAAGTCCAGCAACACCGCCCGAATGTGCCGAGAAATCCCGATAGGAGCTGCACATATCTCGTTCTCAGAGCACACTCAGATTGTCCAAACTTTCGGTAGGCCAGCCCAGAGTTGCCCCTGGTGGCCACCGACGGCTGACGAAGTGGACCAACACTCAGAGGAGCACTGGCCCGGGGGGGGGGGTTAAATAAAGATGACCCTTGGGCTCCTAAAACCCAAGGGAAAAAGAGGCTAGGTGGCAAATGGTAAAACCAAGGTTGGGCATTGCTGGAGGAGTTTTATTCAAGGCGAACTGTCAAGGGGTTCCCATTATAACCCAACCGTGTAAGGAACGCAAAAATCCGGGAACATAACACCGATATGACGGAAACTAGGGCAGCAAGAGTGGAACAAAACACTAGGCAAAAGGCCGAGCCTTCCACCCTTTACCAAGTATATAGGTGCATTAAGATAAGCAAGATAATATTGTGATATCCCAACAATAAACAATGTTCCAACAAGGAACGGTCTCCAATCTTCACCTGCAACTAGCAACGCTATAAGAGGGGCTGAGCAAAGCGGTAACATAGCCAAACAACGGTTTGCTAGGAAATGGTGGGTTAGAGGTTTGACATGGTAATTTGGGAGGCATGATAAGCAAGTGGTAGGTATCGTAGCATAGGCATAGCAAAAGAGTGAGCATCTAGCAAGCAAAGATAGAAGTGATTTCGAGGGTATGGTCATCTTGCCTGCAAAGTACTCAGAGTTGCCTTGATCCTCGTAAGCGAACTCAATGGGCTCCTCGTTCATGAACTCGTCTCCCGGCTCTACCCAAGCAAGAACAACAAGCAAAAGGAACACAATCAACCACGTGCAATGCTCAAGCAACATGATGCAAACATGGTATGATATGCGGTATGCAGTATGTGATGCATATGCAAGACTTGGAAAGGAATGATTGAACCTGGCCTCAACTTGGAAATCCAAGAGTGCCACTAGAAACGTGAGGTGATTTCGGTTGAAATCGATATAAAGATCACCGGAATCGGATGCACGGTTTGGAAATGGCAAGCAAAACAAATGACATTGGTCTGTGATAATCAGCGAGTGACCAACTAAATGCAACAAGATAAATATGCTACAGCACTCAAATGTAGCAACAAAATACATGGTAGGGATCCACTCATGAAGCTTGACAAAATATGAACACTGAGATACGGCTAATTCATCCATTAACAGGTTCAAACAAGCATGGCAAAAGTGCAAATGATAATAGGTTTCAGACTCGGTGAAATTAACACAAGTCTAGAATTTATCATCAGGAAACAATCTTTAGAGCATGAAAACTACATGCTACAGGAACATAACATGGCAAAGCAAGGCATGTCATGAAGCTACTCAAAGTAGTTAACAAAAATCCCTTAGTGACCTTGAGCCAAAAGGGATCAGAAAATACCATTGCAAACATGTGAACATAGCAAAAACACAAACAGATTCAGACTTTGTGAAAAACTGGAGCATGAAAATCAGTTCACGAGTAGGCATGTTTACGAGCTCGATGCACTCACTACAGAGCATGGCATGACAAACTTTGCATTCACCCATCAAGAAGACATGGCATAGAAGCTAGACATGGCAAGAACAACATCATAGCATGCACGGATCAACAACAACATCCTCGGCAAAATCACTAAACATGCCAACAATCTGCCAGGATCATTTTATAGCAAAAGTAGAGCTCGATAGACTCAAGCTAGGGTGCTCCATAAAATGCAAACAAAGACATGGATCGATAGAGCACCACAATATTAACAAAACATCCTGACTGATCATCCTCAAAAGAGGCACGGATCACTAGGAAATAACATGAACATATGGCATAACAACAAAAACAGGACAAAGACTTTGAGAAATTCAAGTCCCTGAAATCAGCATTAACGATTATGCTACTTTGCATGCTTGTTCTAGTCACCACAAAGATCACAAAAATACATGGCAAGCACCCTTGTAAAGATAACATGGCACTCTACAAAACCCATGTAGAGCTCGGGATCATAACATGCACACATTAATCATGGCAAAAATGACAAAAGGCCATTTGCTGAAACAGATCTGACAAATTTATCACATAGCCCTCTTCCACCAGCATTTCGGGCATCAAGATGAGCTCAAATGAAAATGATGCAATGAGATGAAATGATGTACTAGTCGAGACGAACATTTTGTTATGCTACACGCACGAATCAGAGCTACGATCAGAGAGTTATGGCATGCGGAAAAATGCAAATAAACTAGGGTTTCGGGGAGAAGTCAACCCTCGTCCAGATCTGGATCTGGAGGTACTATAGCATGCACGGAAAACGAGGTTTGTCGCCGAGATCGCCGGAGCTCGCCGGAGAAGAAGCAGTAGCCGGGCCGAGGTGCGCCGAGGAGGAGGCCAGCTGGCGCGGAAGTCGAGGACGGCGCGGTGGCGGCGGTGGTCGGCGGCGAGGTGGGGTGGCGCCCGGGGCAGCGAGGTCGCCGGCGTTGGCGACCGCGGCGGTGCAGTGGCCAGAGCTCGCGGGCTCGGGCGAGGAGAAGCGGTAGGCGGCGGCGGACGCGATGGGCTCGCGGGGGGCCCTACGCGGGCCGGGCGGGCCGCGCGCGGGGAAGGCCGGCGGTGGCCACGTGGCACCCCCTGATTGGGTGCGGGCGGCTCGGCGGTTGAAACGGACACGTCCGCCGGTGAGCTTTTTGTCCGGCGCGCGAGGAGAGGAAGGGATCTAGGGTTTGCCCGAAAATTTAGGGCAGTGGCCTTTATATAGGGGTAGAGGGAGCTAGGAAGCTCCAAATGAGGTGCAGTTTTCGGCCACGCGATCGTGATTGAATGCTCTAGACGATGGAGGGGTATTTGGTGGGCTTTGGGCCAAATTGGAAGGGTGTTGGGCTGCAACACACACGAGGCCTTTTCGGTCCCTCGGTTAACCGTTGGGGTATCAAACGAAGTCCAAATGGTACGAAACTTGACAGGCGGTCTACTGGTAGTAAACCAAGGCCGCATGACAAGTCTCGGTCCAATCCGGAAATGTTTACACCCGCACACGTAAAGAGGTAGAAAGGACCACCGGAGGACATTGGAGCGCCGGAATGCAAAACGGACAACGGGGAAAATGCTCGGATGCATGAGACGAACACATATGCAAATGCAATGCACATGATAACATGATATGAGATGCATGACAAAGACAACAACACACGGAGACAAAAACCCGACAATGAGAAAATGACATAACTTAGTGCCGGAAACAGCATGAGTTGGGATACATATAAGGTAAATTACATCCGGGGTGTTACAACACTCCACCACTACGAAAGGATCTCGTCCCGAGATCTAGGACTGGAAAAACGCCGGGTACTCAGAACGGAGGTGACCCTCGCGTTCCCAGGTGGCTTCACGGTCGGAATGATGTGACCACTTGACTTCGAGGAATTTTATTGACTTGTTGCGAGTCTTGCGCTCAGTCTCTTCAAGAATAGCAACTGGGTGCTCACGATAAGACATGTCTTCTTGGAGATCAATGTCTTCGAATTTGACGGTGCAGTCAGGGGTCTTGAAGCACTTGCGGAGCTGAGAGACATGGAACACATCATGCACGTTTGCAAAGTTGGAGGGAAGCTCAAGTTGATAGGCGAGATCGCCTCTCTTGCTGACGATCTTGAAAGGACCCACGTATCTAGGGGCAAGCTTCCCTTTGATACCGAAGCGACGAGTACCTTTCATTGGAGAGACGCGGAGGTAAACATGATCTCCGATCTCGAAAGCCAAATCACGATGCTTACTATCATAGTAGCTCTTCTGGCGCGATTGCGCGGCTTTGAGGTTATCACAAATGACTTTGCACATCTCTTCTGCCTCTATGATCAAGTCATTTCCAAGAAGTTGACGTTCACCAGTCTCTGACCAGTTAAGAGGAGTACGACACTTCCTGCCATAGAGAATTTCAAATGGGGCCTTGCCCGAACTCGCTTGGAAGTTGTTGTTGTAGGAAAACTCGGCATATGGAAGACAATCTTCCCACTTCATATCGAAAGAGATAACGCAAGCCCTGAGCATGTCTTCAAGAATCTGATTGACACGCTCGACTTGGCCGCTAGTTTGAGGATGAAAGGTTGTGCTGAAACGGATGTTGGTGCCCATGGCCTTCTGAAAAAAGAATCCCAAAACTTGGAGGTAAAGATGCTGCCACGATCTGAAGAGATCAACTACGGAATGCCGTGCAGAGAGACAATCCGAGAGGTATAAAGCTCTGCCAATTGAGCTATTGTGATGGATTCTTTGATAGGCAGAAAATGGGCCACTTTAGTGAGTTTGTCGATGACAACGAATACAGCATCATTGCCACACTTGGACTTTGGAAATCTCGTCACGAAGTCCATCTCAATGTGGTCAAACTTCCATTCTAGAATGCCAAGAGGTTGGAGGAGACCAGATGGTCGTTGGTGTTCTGCCTTCACTCTTCTGCAGACATCACATTCATTCACGAACTGAGCAATCTCGCGCTTCATTCGAGTCCACCAATACGACTGCTTGAGGTCATGGTACATCTTCGTACTTCCAGGGTGGATGGAGAGGAGTGAATTGTGAGCCTCGTTCATAATGACTTTACGAAGGTCACCTTTAGGCACAACAATGTGATCCTCGAAGAATAGAGTATCCTTGTCATCAAGACGATAGCACTTGTACTTGGGTTGACTCTTGGCAATCCCAATCTTCACCATCTTCACCATAGCATCAAGAAGTTGAGCCTCGCGAATCTGATCTTCCAAAGTAGGAGAGACTTGGAGGTTGCCGAGGAAACCTTGAGGAACAACTTGCAGATTGAGTTTGCAGAAAGCTTCACAAAACTCGGGGTGGTAAGGCTTGGGAATCAAACTGTTGCAGTAAGCCTTCCTACTCAATGCGTCAGCAATTACATTGGCCTTCCCTGGAGTATATTCGATACTCGGATTATACTCTTGAATCATTTCGACCCAACGAGTCTGCCTGAGGTTGAGATTAGGCTGAGTGAAGATGTACTTGAGACTCTTATGGTCAGTGAAGATGTCCACTTTTCTTCCCAATAAGAGATGTCTCCAAGTCAAAAGAGCATGCACAACTGCCGCCAACTCGGCGTCATGAGTGGGGTAGTTCTTTTCATTGGGCGTCAACTGGCGAGACGTATAAGCCACACCTTTCTTCTCTTGCATCAACACTGCGCCAAGACCTTGAAGGGAAGCATCACAAAAGACCTCAAACGGTTTGGATTCATCAGGAGGAGTCAGAACTGGAGTAGTGACTAACTTCTCTTTCAGGGTGTTGAAAGCGATGTCACATTCAGGAGACCAAACGTACTTCATGTGCTTCTAGAGAAGGTTTGAAAGAGGCTTCACGATCTTTGAGAAGTTCTCAACGAACCTTCGACAATAGCTTGCGAGACTAAGGAAGCTGCGGAGTTGCTTCATGTTCTGATGTGGTTCCCAATTCACAATTGCGGACACCTTCTCAGGATTAACCGCTATGCCCTTGGCAGAGATGATATGCCCAAGGTAGAGAACCTCATCGAGCCAAAACTTGCACTTTGAAAACTTGGCATAGAACTTATGTTCTCTGAGCTTATCCAGCACCAAAGGCAAGTGCTTGGCATGATCTTCCTTGTTCTTTGAAAAGACCAAAATGTCATCGAGGTACACCAAGACGAAGTCATTTGTGTAGGGGTTGAAGATGAAGTTCATCATGCGAGAGAAAGTCGGAGGAGTGTTGACGAGGCCAAAAGACATGACAGTGTATTCATATGAACCATAGCTTGTTCTGAATGCCGTCTTGGGGATATCTTGCTCACGAATTCGAATCTGGTGATAGCCCATACGGAGATCAAGCTAGGAAAATACTTGAGCACCTTTGAGTTGTTCAAACAGCTCATTGATGTTGGGAAGTGGGTACTTGTTCATTAAAGTCTTCTTATTCAATGGACGGTAGTCGACACAGAGTCGGTCCGTTCCATCCTTCTTCTTGACAAAAAGAACTCCACAACCCCACGGAGAGGAACTAGGTCGGATGAGACCCATTCGCTCTTGAATATCGAGTTGCTTCTTCAGCTCCTACAACTCTTCAGGTCCAAGCTTGTAAGGACGTTTGAAAACAGGTTCCGTGCCAGGCTCAAGATCAATGACGAATTCAACTGGCCGGTGCGGAGGCATTCCTGGAAGCTCTTTTGAAAAGACGTCTTGATATTCACAAACGACTGGAATTTGAGAGATGGCATCCAGCTCATCCTTCTCATTGAGAGAAAACAGACGGATTGTATTATCCCGAGCGGCAAAGACAATTACATCCTCAGACAAATGAGTCAATTGAATCTGCCTGGCGGCACAATGAAGCTGAGCCTTGTGCTTAGAAATCCAATCCATTCCAAGAATAAGATCGATATCCGAGTTACCAAGGACCATTGGAGAAGCCAGAAACTTGAAATCACCCATCATGATAGAAATATCCGGAACCTCGTAGTTTGCGAGCAAACATTTACCCGGTGAGACAACTGCTAACGGTTTATGCAAAACTTGAGAAGACAACTCATGCTTAGATGCAGAAGGTCTCGAGATGAAACAATGCGATGCACCAGTGTCAAAAAGTACTTTTGCAGGAACATCATTAACAGGAAGGTTACCCATGATGACATCTGACGAGTCCTCTGCCTGAGTTGCATTCATCAAGTTGACCTTGGCGTGCTTGGGGTTATGCTTGACCACAGCTGTACTTGCCGATCTCACAGGAGGGGGAGGAGGAAGACGCCTCTGATTGAAGCATTTGTTGGCATAGTGACCTTTTTGTTGGCACTTGTTGCACGTGACCTCCGAGAGTGGACGGTGATACGGAGCACTTGATCTTGGAGCTTGAGACGAAGTCTTGTTCTGAAAGCCAGGGTTGGGTGGGTGGGAAGATCCATTGCCACCTTTGCTCTTCTGTTGATAAGGCTGACGGAACGGAGGAGGAGGAAACCAATACTTTTGCTGCTTAGCCACTTGAGTTGAGGAAGAAGGAGTTGCATCTCTGACTCGCTTCTTGGAAGCATCGCACTTCAGTTGGGCAGTCTCTTGCTTCATTGCCATGTTGTAAAACTCATCGTACTTCTTGGGCTCAAAAAGGACGAGAGCTAGCTGGAGTTCTTCTCTGAGACCACCCCTGAACTGGTATATCATGCTCTTCTCGTCAGGGACGTCTTGCTTAGCAAAACAGGCTAGCTTTTGAAACATGATGTTGTACTGGTAAACAGACATAGTGCCTTGCTTCAGGTTGCGGAATTCCTCATGCTTGTTTCAACCACACTCTGAGGAATATGATGAGCTTTGAAGTCTTGACGGAATTCATCCCAGGTAATCGCACGGCCTCCTCTGGAATCTTTGTATTGCTGGAACCATTCTGCATCTTGGTCTTTGAGTTGGAAGGAGGCAAACTTGACAAAGTCCTCAGGCCTAACGTTACTGCACTCGACATGCTTGCATATGTCCACAAGCCAATCATCAGCGTCTGTTGCCTCAACACAGTTGCTGAAGGTCTTTGGCTGGTTAGCAAGGAACTGGTTGAGTGTAGCAAACTGATTCTGATTGTTGTCATGGCCATGATTCCCTTGGTTGCACTCTTGAAGAATTTGCATGATCAGCTGCGTGTTTGCATTGGTAGCGGCCATCACAACTTGCCATGCCTCCGGAGGTGGAGGTGGTGGTGGCGGATCCTGATTCTGATTGTTGCCCTTAGCAGGAGCCATCCTGAAGAGGGTGACATCCATTAGCACATTGACAAACAAAAATGAAGCTGAATGAAAAGGTTTGAAATTGCAACATAAAGTCTTCACATCCGGACAAAATGAACGAATGCATTCCGATTGAAATGGTCACATATCCATAAATTGAGAAGCCACTTAGAATTGAGGTAGAAGAATAAAAACAAGGTACGGACAAGAACGAATACTCGGTAAGGATTACCCAGTCTGAAACCAAATATCCGCGGAAGAAGAACTAGAGCTACAGGAATTCCCACCTATGAAACTCCTGAACCTTTCCGGTTATGCAATCAGGTGTTGGGGATACAGGGGAAGCATAATATCTCACCCAAAAGCTAGCAAATCATACATCTAGCTGTATCCATCCTTCAACACATAACCAAGAAACCTTCGGAAATCGTTTACCCCAACCTTAAAAAAGCATCCGTTATACAAGTTATGGCAATACTCCCGAACTCCCGCCCCAGTACTGGGTGGCGTCGAGGTTATCTCACCAACAACTGCATAAAAGAGATTTTCGATGTCGGCGAAACTCACGTATTCCAGAATCTCAACGATAAAATTGTGACGACAACACCTCGGAGCTCGACTCCCCGGGACACTGCCACAACCCCTAAATGACAGGAGGCACCATGAACAATGTTCTCGTCACAAAACCATCGGGACGATTCCAAGATACCCGCCTGATCCTAAAAACATTTTTAGTGAAATTTGAGAAGAGAAGAGTCAAAACTCTACGCCAGAATGCCTTACCAGAGCGATGAAGGGACTGGGGAGTAAAAAGAATTCCTAAACTCTCCGATATATATAATCCTAGATGACTCAAAACATTTTTCTAGACTCAACAACGCCAACGATTCGATCAAGCAGGGGGGCTCCTAAGGTCGGGGAAGGCTCTGATTACCAACTTGTAACGCCCTCGATGCGGTTATATCTCCTATGTGTCGAAGCACGACTTACAGGCATAACCGCAGTGAAAGCAATGTCGCAAGCGAGGTAATCATCACAACAACCCATGTAAATAAGTAAAGGGGAAAGTTACATAGTTGGCTTACACTCGCCACGTCACACAAATACATAAATAGGTCATTACATTCATCCAACACACTCATGGTCCGACTACGGTACCAAAATAAAGATCAACCCCCAAATGCGACATGGTCCCCGATCACCCCAACTGGGCACCACTACTGATCATCTGGGAAAGGCACGTAGTAACGGCGAGAGTCTTCATCAAACTCCCACTTGAGCTCGGTCATGTCATCTGGAACGGTATCGTTGGTCCCTGCATCTGGTTTTGGAAGGAAATATGTGAGTCATGGGGACTCAGCAATCTCACACCCTCGCGATCAAGACTATTTAAGCTTATAGGTAAGGCAAGGTATGATGTGGAGCTGCAGCAAGCGACTAGCATATATGGTGGCTAACCTAATCGCAAAAGAGAGCGAGAAGAGAAGGCAAAAGCATGGACGAACAACTACGATCAAGAAGTGATCCTAGAACAACCTACGTCAAACATGACTCCAACACCGTGTTCACTTCCCAGACTCCGCCGAGAAGAGACCATCACGGTAACACACGCGGTTGGTGCATTTTAATTAAGTTAAGTTTCATATTATCTACAACCGGACATTAACAAATTCCCATCTGCCCATAACCGCGGGCACGGCTTTCAAAAGTTCAAAACCTTGCAGGGAGTCCCAACTTAGCCCATCACAAGCTCTCATGGTCAACGAAGGATATTCCTTCTCCCGAGACATTCCGATCAGACTCGGCATCCCGGCTACAAGACATCCTCGACAATGGTAAAACAAGTCCAGCAACACTGCCTGAATGTGCCGACAAATCCCGATAGGAGCTGCACATATCTCGTTCTCAGGGCACACTCAGATTGTCCAAACTTCCGGTAGGCCAGCCCATAGTTGCCCCTGGTGGCCACCGGCGGCTGACGAGGTGGACCAACACTCAGAGGAGCACTGGCCCGGGGGGGTTTAAATAAAGATGACCCTTGGGCTCCGGAAACCCAAGGGAAAAAGAGGCTAGGTGGCAAATGGTAAAACCAAGGTTGGGCATTGCTGGAGGAGTTTTATTCAAGGCGAATTGTCAAGGGGTTCCCATTATAACCCAACCGTGTAAGGAACGCAAAAATCTGGGAACATAACACCGATATGACGGAAACTATGGCGGCAAGAGTGGAACAAAACACTAGGCAAAAGGCCGAGCCTTCCACCCTTTACCAAGTATATAGGTGCATTAAGATAAGCAAGATAATATTGTGATATCCCAACAATAAACAATGTTCCAACAAGGAATGGTCTCCAATCTTCACCTGCAACTAGCAACGCTATAAGAGGGGCTGAGCAAAGCGGTAACATAGCCAAACAACGGTTTGCTAGGAAATGGTGGGTTATAGGTTTGACATGGCAATTTGGGAGGCATGATAAGCAAGTGGTAGGTATCGTAGCATAGGCATAGCAAAAGAGCGAGCATCTAGCAAGCAAAGATAGAAGTGATTTCGAGGGTATGGTCATCTTGCCTGCAAAGTACTCAGAGTTGCCTTGATCCTCGTAAGCGAACTCAATGGGCTCCTCGTTCATGAACTCGTCTCCCGGCTCTACCCAAGCAAGAACAACAAGCAAAAGGAACACAATCAACCACGTGCAATGCTCAAGCAACATGATGCAAACATGGTATGATATGCGGTATGCAGTATGTGATGCATATGCAAGACTTGGAAAGGAATGATTGAACCTGGCCTCAACTTGGAAATCCAAGAGTGCCACTAGAAACGTGAGGTGATTTCGGTTGAAATCGATATAAAGATCACCGGAATCGGATGCACGGTTTGGAAATGGCAAGCAAAACAAATATGGCACTAGTCTGCGATAATCAGCGAGTGACCAACTAAATGCAACAAGATAAATATGCTACAACAGTCAAAAATAGCAACAAAATACATGGCAAGGATCCACTCATGAAGCTTGACAAAAGATGAACACTGAGCTACGGCAACAATCGCTACAGCACTCAAACATTGCAAAACATGCCAACAATCTGCCAGGATCATTTTATAGCAAAAGTAGAGCTCGATAGACTCAAGCTAGGGTGATCCATAAATGCAAATAAAGACATGGATGGATAGAGCACGACAATATTAACAAAACATCCTTACTGATGATCCTCAAAATAGGCACGGATCACTAGGAAACAACATGAACATATGGCATAACAACAAAAACAGGATAAGGACTTTGAGAAATTCTAAGTCCCTGAAATCAGCATTAACGATTACGCTACTTTGCATGCTTGTGCTAGTCACCACAAAGATCACAAAAATACATGGCGAGCACCCTTGTAAAGATAACATGGCACTCTACAAAACACATGTAGAGCTTAGGATCATAGAATGCACACATTAATCATGGCAAAAATGACAAAAGGCCATTTGCTGAAACAGATATGACAAATTCATCACATAGCCCTCTTCCACCAGCATTTCGGGCATCAAGATGAGCTCAAATGAAAATGATGCAGTGAGATGAAATGATGTACTCGTCGAGGCGAACGTTTTGATATGCTACACGCACGAATCGGAGCTACGATGAGAGAGTTATGGCATGCGGAAAAATGCAAATAAACTAGGGTTTTGGGGAGAAGTCAACCCTCGTCCAGATCTCGATCTGGAGGTATTGTAGCATGCACGGAAAACGAGGTTCGTCGCCGAGGTCACCGAAGCTTGCCGGAGAAGAAGAAGCAGCAGCCGGGCCGAGGTGCGCCGAGGAGGAGGCCGGCCAGCGCGGAAGTCGAGGGCAGCGTGGTGGCGCCGGTGGTCGGCGGCGAGGTGGGGCGGCGCCGGAGGAGAGCGGCGGCGCCCGGGGTGGCGAGGTCGCCGGTG
>NC_041390.1:392595715-392600708 GCF_002162155.2 Triticum dicoccoides | reverse complement strand
GCCGGTGTTGGCGACCGCGGCGGTGCGGCGGCCGGAGCTCGCCGGCTCAGGCGAGGAGAAGCGGCAGGCGGCGGCGGACGCGATGGGCTCACGGGGGCCCTACGCGGGCCGGGCGGGCCGCGCGCGGGGAAGGCCGGCGGTGGCCACATGGCACCCCCTGATTGGGTGCGGGCGGCTCCGGCGGTTGAAACGGACACGTCCGCCGGCGAGCTTTTTGTCCGGCGTGCGAGGAGAGGAAGGGATCTAGGGTTTGACCAAAAATTTTGGGGAGTGGCCTTTATATAGGGGTAGAGGGAGTTAGGACGCTCCAAATGAGGTGCGGTTTTTGGCCACGCGATCGTGATCGAACGCTCTAGACGATGGAGCGGTATTTGGTGGGTTTTGGGCCAAATTGGAAGGGTGTTGGGCTGCAACACACACGAGGCCCTTTTGGTCCCTCGGTTAACCGTTGGGGTATCAAACGAAGTCAAAATGGTACGAAACTTGACAGGAGGTCTACCGGTAGTAAACCAAGGCCGCATGACAAGTCTCGGTCCAATCCGGAAATGTTTACACCCGCACACGAAAAGAGGTAGAAAGGACCACCGGGGGACATAGGAGCGCCGGAATGCAAAACAGACAACGAGGAAAATGCTCGGATGCATGAGACGAACACGTATGCAAATGCAATGCACATGATGACATGATATGAGATGCATGACAAAGACAACAACACACGGAGACAAAAACCTGACAATGAGGAAATGACATAACTTAGTGCCGGAAAAGGCAAGAATTGGGATACATATAAGGTAAATTACATCCGGGGTGTTACACGTAGGGTATGGATTCCCAACAGCATGTACCAGCCTACTACACCTGCTCCAAGGCAGTCCTATGCTGCACCGCGTCTGCCTCCCCCACCAACTAGGCAGCCAAGACTTCCAGCTCCACCACCCCGAGCTCCTATTCCCACTCCCAATAATGGTCTATGCTACAAGTGTGGCCAACCTGGTCACCTTGCCAGGAACTGCTATCAGAATTAGAACCAGAATCAACTGGCCCTTCCCGCAGCTAGCCGCGGAATTAACTAGCCTCGCAACAACACTACCAGGTCTTATGGTCGTGTTCATGCCAACCACGTTGATCTCAGTGAAGTTCTAGACCAGCCTGCTACCGTGATGGGTACACTCCTCGTAAATTCAGTACCAGCATCTATTTTATTTGATACAGGAGCATCACATTCATTCATATCAGCTGAGTTTGCATTCATGCATGGCATTAAATACGATGAGATGAACACTACGATAGTGGTACACACTCCTGCGGGCCAGTGTTAAACCTCTATGGTTAGTCACAATGTTCCCGTTGAAATTGAAGGACTGGAATTCCTTGCCTCTCCCATCTTACTGAAGTCCTGTAGCATTGACCTCATTCTGGGAATGGATAGGTTGAATGCGCATACTGCTTCTATAGTTTGGGCCACTAAGATCGTCCATCTACTACACCCTTCTGATGAAATAATTGCTTACCAAGCTCATCTAGTTCAGAACGCCGAGGCACGGCTTTATGCCTTGAATGCGTTGAACGCTGCACCACTTGAGGGCATTGAAAACATTCCCATCGTTCGTGAATTCCAAGACGTCTTTCCGGAAGAACTTCCAGGGATTCCCCTTGCTAGAGCTGTCGAATTCATTATCGACTTGAAACCAGGCACCACCCCTATAGCCAAACTACCCTACAAGATACCGCCACATGAACTCATTGAGCTTAAGGAGGAAATCGACAAATCTCTTGCCAAAGGTTTCATTCGCCCTAGTTGCTCTCCTTGGGGAGCACCATCTCTCTTTGTTAAGAAGAAGGATGGGACGGACCGATTAGTCCAACACTACTGTCCTATAAACCAAGCTACCATTCAGAATAAATATCCTCTTCCTCGGATCAATGATATTTATGATCAATTGGCTGGCTCATCAGTGTTCTCCAAACTCGACTTGAGGTTGGGTTACCACCAGATCCGTGTTCATGAAGAGGATATCCGAAAAACCACCTTCGTGACTCGGTATGGATCATACGAGTACACCGTCATGTCATTCGGCCTGATGAACTACATATTCATGGATTACCTCGACAAGTTCGTCGTGGTTTATCTGGATGATATCCTTGTATTTTCCAAGAACAAGGAAGAACATGTTGAACATCTTCGTCTTGTGCTGGAAAAGCTTCGAGAGCATCAACTCTATGCTAAGTATTCCAAGTGTGAATTCTGGCTCCCTAAAGTAACCTATCTTGGGCATGTCATCTCCAAGGATGATGGTATTGCCGTCAACCCTGAATGAGTTCAGGATATTCTCGATTGGACTCCCCCGAAGAATATCAAGCAAGTCCAAAGTTTTCTCGGTCTCGCCAGCTATTGCCGTCGATTTGTCGAGAACTTCTCCAAGATTGCCAGGCCTCTGACTAATCTGTTGCATAAGGGTGTCAAGTTCCAATGGACAGACAAGTTTCAGGAAAGTTTACAGGCGCTCAAGGACAAGTTGACTTCTACCCCAGTGCTTGCTCCACCTGATACTAAGAAGGATTTCGTCATTTACTGCGACGCTTCCCATCAAGGATTAGGCTGTGTCCTAATGCAAGAGCGCAGAGTGATTGCTTATGCCTCTCGTCAACTACGCCCTCACGAAGAAAACTACCCAGTTCACGACCTCGAGCTTGCTGGTGTCATTCATGCTATGAAGCAGTGGCGACATTACCTTCTCGGTAATCGTTGCGAGATCTTCACCGACCATCAAAGTCTGAAGTATCTGTTTACTCAACCAGACTTGAACCTCCGTCAGCAGAGATGGATGGAGACTATTGCAGACTTTGACGTGGGTATATCCTATACCCCAGGCAAGGCTAACATAATGGCTGATGCCTTGAGCTGCAAGTCTTACTGCAACCACCTCCAGGTTCACAAAGTTCAGACCTTGCTTGTTGAAGAATTCAAAAGGTTGAACCTTCATATTGTTCCTCCTAGAGCACTTGCTCCCTCTCCCCCAGAGTTTCAAAAGATGAATCTTCGTGTTGTTACTAAGGGTTCTCTAAATACCCTGGTTGTCATACCAGATCTCGAAGATGGTATAAAGACTATTCAAGGTTATGACTCTGAAGTCCATAAGATTAAACGCCATCTAGCAGAAGGAAAGCCCTCATTCTCCAATGATGGCGCCTTGTACTTCAAAGGCCGCCTAGTGGTACCACGTTCGAGGAAAAAACTGGATCAGACTAAAAAGGTTATGAAAGGAGCTCATGATACGCCTTTGTCTATTCATCCCGGTAGTACAAAGATGTACCAAGACATCCGTCAGAGACTCTGGTGGTCTAATATGAAGCAAGACATTGCTCGACATGTTGCTGAGTGTGACGTTTGCCGCCATATCAAAGCAGAGCATCAAAGGCCTGCTGGAACTCTGCAACCTATCTCTATTCCTGAATGGAAATGGGACCATGTTTAAATGGAGTTTGTCACTAGATTTCCCAAATCGCAGAAAGGTAATGATGCTATTCTTGTCATCATTGACCGGTTTTTTAAAGTTGCACATTTTCTGGCGGTCAAAGAAACAATCACTGCTAGTCAGCTTGCAACTCTCTACATGTCCAGAATTGATTCACTTCACGGTATTCCACTGGTTATCAGTTCAGACCGTGGCAGCTTATTCACTTCAAGATTCTGGGCAAGTTTCCAACAAGCTATGGGAACTCATCTGTCATTCAGTACTGCGTTTCATCCTCAGTCGCAAGGTCAAGTTGAACGTGTCAACCAAGTTCTCGAAGACATGCTTCGAGCTTGTGTAATTTCCTTCGGCAAGAAATGGGAGGAATCTCTTCCATATGCCAAGTTCTCTTATAATAATAGCTATCAAGCTAGTCTGAAGATGTCCCCTTCGAAGTATTATATGGACGAAAGTGTCGGACCCCTCTGAACTGGTCAGAAACTGGCGAACGTCCACTCTTCAGTCCGGATATTATCCAACAGGACGAAGAACAAGTCCGCATTATTTGCGAGAATCTCAAGACTGCTCAATCACGTCAGAAGAGTCAGTATGACCGTCATCGCAAAGACATGGTCTATCAAACTGGCGAAAAGGCTTATCTTCGAGTTAGACCAATGAAGGGTGCTCACCGCTTCGGGATCAAGGGCAAGCTAGCTCCTCTCTATATCGGTCCCTTCACTATTCTCGAAAGGCGTGGAAAAGTGGCATATCAACTGGAGCTTCTGCTGAACCTTTCTTAGGTTCATGATGTGTTCCACGTGTCACAGCTTCGTCGTTGCTTCAAGGACCCAATCCGAGCAGTGGATCCTGAAGTGCTCGAATTGTAGCAGAACCTCTCCTATAAAGAGCATCCGGTCCGCACTCTCGACCAACCTGAACGCCGCACACGTCAGAAGGCGATCAAGTTCCTCAAAGTCCAGTGATCGCACCAATCTGAAGATGAAGCCACTTGGGAGCGCGAGGACCGCCTGCGTGATGAATACCCCGCACCGTTTCCTTCTACCTCCTAAATCTCGGGACGAGATTTCTTGTAGTGGAGGAGATTTGTAACGCTCGGATAATCATGCTACAGTAATCCCATGCTAATGATGCCACGTCACCTCCGTTACTATTGCTAATCCATCGTTAGTTCAAAACCGATTCAAAATCAATTTAAAATAAAGTTAAATAATGAAAGTTTTCAAAAATTAAAACAAAAATGTCCGGGCAGTGCCAAAATTGGCATAGGTAATTATAGTAAAGAAAACACAAATTTATAAAATGCTTAAATGCCCTAAGTTGAATTAAAATAGTAAAAGAAAATAAATAAAAGAAAAAGAATAAAACAGAAAAACAAAAGACCAAAAAAAAGGAAAACCCCCTGGGCTTCGGCCCAGCTGGCCTCAGGCCCAACCGGGCCACCAGACCGGCCCACCCCCACTCCCCATATCCCCCACTTCGGTAACCCTAACCCCCACCGACGCCCCACTCGCTCCCCC